>NW_010543694.1:35374-56095 GCF_000687285.1 Phaethon lepturus
GAGGAGGAGTGAAAGCACATTACCTGTAGCTCATACAGTACATATTCTTGGCCTGCCATGGAACAGTTAATTGGGACCCATAATAAATCGGTGCGTCAAATGCTAACAAAAGAAAGGTCTGATAGCAGCTCAATTAACGAAGCTTCATCTCCTACATGTTCACCCCCTTTTGTCCTCTATCTTAACAACTGTTCAGCAAGCACTTCGAACAACACTAAGTCCTGACAACTGCTGGCTGCCAGTTTTCGTAACAAATTGAAATAGTTCATCCCATAATAGTGTTTAGAACAAATCCAGTTAGTATTGCATTTAAAACCTAAATTGGGAATAAACTTGTATTATTAATACAGGGGAGTTTGTGTTTTTGGTTTGCTTTGTGTTTAAACACACACCGATAGTCTAAACAAAGTCAGAAATCATAAGGCAGTTTACACCTTTATTTGTATTTCATCTTGGGAAATCAGCACAACAGTAACTTGTCAACACAAAATGAGAGACAAGATATTGTAGCTTCAAATGCAGTATTAGTGGTATTAGCCAACCAGGGTAAATGTAAAATTTGGAGTATCTATGAATATACCTAAGAAACACCTGAATATGGGTTGCAGATACTCTGGATATAAAAGAACTACTGTAGAAATCTTAAAATCCATGGAAAAATCTCCAACTGCCACAAGACTTCATTTACGTTCAAAATGAGAAATACTCACAATTTCCTTCTACCTAAGAGACTAATAAGGACATTTGGCATATACTTTTACATTTATCTCAATTTTGTCTTTCCAACATAGCTGACCACCAGGTAATACACGAGATGGAATATGAAGAAGAAAAGAGCAATCAAGTTATATAATATTCTGATCTGAAGTACTCTAACATACGCCACTGAGACGATGAATAATTGGGTCAATTACTACACACCCAGAGGGCAGAAACATAATTTACACCCAACTAGAGGAACACAATTAACATGGGTGGAGTAATCCTTCCTATTTAATCCCTTCATTAAAAATACACAATGCAGCTGGACTTATAATGTCAGAAAAAAGGGGGCTTGCTTTCCTGGCAAAGCAAGGAATTCGTGAAAGCTTAGTCAGCAAACTGAGGCTAAAAACCATACCTGGAAAGGTTGGCAAGCAATTTAAGGAAAAAGCAAGAATTGATAGTATATACACATATATATACACATGCACACACGTGCACACACACAATGTACTGTATGTATATACTATTGGATATAGATTACACGGTCCCTCAATATATCAGCACACTTGCTACTATTTCAGGAGACAAAGTATTTCTCCATTGACTGAATATGAATCACTAGAGATAAAAGGATAGAAATTAATTCTGCAGGTGCTTCAAAGATGACAGTAAAGCAAAAACCTCCTCTTTGACAGTCTTCCACCAATAATTAAAGGAGGAAAAAAACCAGACTTCAGAGCAGTACATGGGCGTGTACTACAGGGGAAATAAAAGAATAAAAAAAAGGAACAACTCTGTGAAAGGAGAAGTCTACTCCACGCATTTTCATTGTTTCAGCTTGTTAGTTTTAACCAATTTTTACGGGAAGAGAGACCACACCCTAACAAACTACACAGCAGACTAGTCTGATCACTTTAAAAGGGAAATAAATGCAGACTCTTTTTTCAGAGAAAATGTTTTAATAAGACCATCTTTGGAAAGTGGTCTACAATACAGTATCATCAATTTAAAGGAATAAACAAACGAGTATGAAGCAGTAGCAAATAGGAGAAGCAGCTTTAGAAAGAGGAAATTTTTTCCTTTAAAAAAATATTTTACAATAATTGAAATAAATGAGGCACAAATTTCTACACACTGAAGATACTGTTAAGATTCATTTATATCGTACAAATTGCCTGAAGCTGAGTCAGGGCTACTCAGTAAATGGTAACCCTTTTTTCCCCTACCCCCATTCTGTGCACATGTAATCAGAGAAAAGAGATTCATAACTAGTTTAAGAGATCCACTAAAGTTTGTCATCATATAGTTTGGTCAAAGGTACACAAGGGTTTGCTTTGCATGAAAGGTAGTAGTACTGAAGCTGGTTGGTAAAATAATTTAATTAAAAAAAACCAAACAACTAACGTATCTCCCACAAAACTACTGAAAAAAAGAGTAATTCAAATTATACTGATCCACGGTTTACCATAAATATTTCAGAATTGTTTACATTACAATGTAGTTCAAGTTTTCCAAGTTTTTTTTTTTTTTACTTTTTATAATTGTGACAATGCAGCATTAAAATTATTTCATTACTGCACATGCAGCAGACATTTTGATGTAAAACAGGGCTGCAACTAATAAAAATATCAACTACCTTCTGTGGTTTTAAAACAAAACTTATTACAACTATTGTAATAAAATTATAAAGATAAAATGTAAAAATGAAATGTCTAGACATACTAGACAACAATTTTCCTCAAACAAAAGCATTCTAAATGTAGATAAACTCAATGACTTCTGGTTCATGACATTTCTGAAATTATGCTCTTCAATTTTAAACAAAACATGGTATGAAACAAATGCTGAATTTTGACCCATACCAGTGAAATAAGATTTTCTTCCATGCAATGATGAACTGCAAAGCTGTTTTAAGAGAATATAAAACCATAAGGGTGAGATTAGGATATGGGCTTTCTGAGCAGCAGCATCACATGAACTGCTACAGCACAAGCTAGGCAAATATCCTTTGGGCTTTCTGTGCCATGCTGGTTTCGTGAACATGCAGGGGTGCTCTGAGAATGCTGGGGCACCAGTGACAACACTGAGCTGTAGCCATACTGATACTTAAATTATATGGCATTTCCAGCTCTCCACAACTACAAGTTCCTATCACTGAAAGCATTTCCTTATTTTCAGATGTTCAAACACAATTATTCTTCAAATTTTGAATGAGGATGAGGTGGTGCTAGGCATCTTAAAATTCTGCAGCAACAGTATTTATGACAAACGTGCAATGCACCACCTCTTAGCTTAAGTCTCTTAGTTTTCACTGCAGCTTGTTCTAGTTTTTCCCGCTCTGTCTTCCGTATAATTATAAATACAACCTAGTTTTCATCTCGCAACAGTTATTACCAAAAGACATCAACCTACTCCCCTAATAGACACGGTTGAAAAAAGAACAGTGAGAAAAGCAACGTTGACTTAAGGAGGAGATGTGGGACACAGGACTGGAGTGCACAATCTACATCACAAACACATGAAAACGTAAGGTCCAATAAGCAACATTAGGGAGATATGTGCATTCAATTCTTTGTGCTACAAAATTCTTCCTGCAGAATCTTATGAAAATAATTTCTGCAAAAGTATTTGAGGCTTGTCTACACACCACAGAAGCTATAGAGCGTCCCTAGTTGAGTAAAGTCCTTGTAGATATTCAAACTTGACTGGTTTTGACCTGAGCAACCTGATCAGACTTTGAAGTTGGATCTAACTTCAAGTTTGGCACTGCTTTGAGCAGGAAATATATGACCCCCAGAGGTTCCTTCCAACCTAAATTGCGCTAGGATTCTCCATTGTCAAATAACTTACTTCTATTACACTCCCTGTCACGAGCCCTTTATTATCAATGCTGCACGGATGTTAATTCACTCCTGGGTTCTCTTTGGGATAAAATCAGAAAGCTCAAAGGTGAAACCTGGATGAAATGCTAAAGATGATTCTCTCCAATGACATCCCTCTGTAGCCATCATGGATGAGAGAAGTCCAGGTTTGTCTACTTCCATGTTGCATAGTCCACACCTTTACCCCACAGTTATTCTCAAATATCCCAAAAGGAACTCAATACACACAACCAGGGCACAGGTGGTATACCCTCAGCACCACGCCATAAAGTTGCTTTGCCAGGCTTCAATTCTTTGCTTACATTATATCTGGCACTTTAATCTGGGACAAACAAATATAAGGAACACAAATGAAAATGGTATTGATGCCTTTTTGAGAGCTCAGAAAAAACTAGCCCAATTCCTAAGTAGTGAAACACCAGCCTGTTTCAGAGGGGCCTAAACCTGAGCACCATGGAAGCAAGTTAGTATTTTCATCAACAAGATCCATTACAGACCATTACAGTTTTGCTGCTGCATAAGGTCAAAAATGCTCACCATCTCAGCAGGGATCAGTACTTAAATGCTCATCTTACAACAACAAGAAAAAAGGACACATTCTTAACTGAAGTTGGCAGAAAAGACAAGATACGTTTTAACTCGTTAGAGATCTCAAACTCACTTATCTATAATCTTGAATTTGGGCTGCTAAGTATAAATCAAAGTCCAAGTCGCTCTGTCTGCGCTGCTACCTCTCTCTAAAATTAAGATAATAGCAGGGTTTAAAACATCTGCATTCTGTGGATCAAGAATTCTGTCCTGTGCCATCCTAGTGGACCTAATTTTTATGTCATCTTTTTCAGTACTGCTTTCTAAAAAGGAAGGAGGTGTCACTTATTAGTTAAGAACTAAGCAACTCAGATCAAGCAGTGAAAATGAAGTCCAGTTGCAATCTGAGGTACAACCAAAACACATGTACACAAACAACCGCCATTTGGTAAAATATTTTTACTCCTAAGGTAGGATCTGGAAACTTTGGTTAAAAGCAACCCTCAGTTTTGACCTCTAAACATAACGTTACAAGACACAGCAAATATGTGCACTTAGGAATCTACACTTAAAACCAAAGTATGCAATCTCAGGGCACAGTAAGTGCTATAGATCTAAAACAAGGAAAGATCAAATAGTTGTAAACACTTGTAAAAATCTGTAAAGTTCCTGTGAAGAGCTTTTTCTTAGCTCAAACTCATCTGGGACTTAGCAGAGACATAAGGCCAAAACTCCTATTCTTATGAAACAAAACACTTCAGATATTTGAAAGAGCAAAAGAGGTCAATCACTCAATAGACAGCACAGCAGCTCCTAGCTGCAAAGAGGCTCCGATTTAATACAGATGCAGAGGAAACAATGACACTAACTGACGAGTAACCATTTTTTCCTAGCTCTGTCATAAGGAGGAAAGTAGACCTAATTCATATCTCCTAAACAGAAAAAAAAAAAAGACCACAGCTTGGGTTAAGACAAGCTTTCCCTTTTGAACTCACTGAAACATTAATATATCCAACATACCTGAATTTGGATACAGGCAGACATCATTGATCTCATATTCTGGCTCCATTGAAGTAAATATCTTCCCCTGAAATTGTAGGAAGAAAATATATTATAAAGAACTCAAAACAATATAATTAAAATCAGTAAATGTAAACACTAAGACTAGCCGTTACAGAAGCTAAGAAATTTGACGGAATAAAGACAGAACAGATTTTGCAGAAGAGTAAAAAGTCATTAAAGTATCTGAATATAACACCAGGAATCCAATATTGTATTTTGTCTCTGATCCGATCTCTTATAAGGAAGTGTAGCCTACTGGCTATTGAAGACACAGCAATGTACAGTGGTACTTCTAATTTCTCAGCTCACACTTCTGTGTTGAAAATATGTGTGTCAGATCTGCTTTATTTTATTTTATGCAAAAGCTGGGGGGAGGTCTGTAAGTTCCTGGCACATTGCCGCTGTAACCCCCCTTTTGTTCAAGTCTGAATGTGGTAGTTTTAAATCATTTTATTTTGGTAAATATCATTAGCTGAAATGATGGATTGGGAGTGGAATTTTATTCTGGAGCTTGGTTCATCCACCCTGCTCATGTCTACATAAAATGAAATATAGCTTAGCACTTTATCTGTATTTTATAAACTCAGTATTAAAGAGGTCTAAACATAAAAAAAAGTAGTAAAAGCATCCAGTGGTATGTAGCTTAGATCAGAACTGAAGTTATCAAGGTTATTGAAGAAAAAGGTAAAAGCAGGAAACAACATTCTCAAAAAAAAAAGAATTGGAAGAGAGTCTGAAAAACCCAGACAAAATACAGGTGCTCTTATAAGCCAACACACAAGACAGCCAGTAAAGGAAGAGTCTCTAAGAACTGGGCCACAGGATCTGAAGCATGAGAGTACATGCCTACATGGTTCTAAATGAGGGACAGGAACAGAACAAATTTTCATCCTATTCCTCTTTTTTCTTTCCCTGCAGCAATCCCACCTACCTTTCCGGGCCCTTCCTTTCCCTCCCAGTTACATGCTGTTACCCCACCCACCTCTGGTCTCTCCCCGATGATTAATAAGAGTCCTCCCCCACCCCGGTCTTAGCAGACAAAAGCCTCATGCTCCCCACCCCAAGGCACGTCTCAGCATGGGGCTATTCTGGTATCAAAGCCATATGCTCTCCACCCCGCAGTCTGCCTCTGCAGTTGGTTCCCAGCCATAGATAGTCAGGAACCAACATCTGGGAGAGGTGGAGCCAGCTGGAACATACTCTAGGAAAGAGTCCAAAGTTATCTTTGCCTTCCAGCAGTAAGAAACCCTCCCTTTTCCCACTGCAGAGGCCACCTGACAAACCTTGCAGTGTTTCATTCTCAGTGAGAAAAATACTTATACCTAGGAAGAAGGGAGAGAGGCCACTGCAAATGTTTTAAATAATAACCAATAATGTATTTGCTCTTTTAAATAACAAAAAGTAACTGCAGAGGAACTTACAAAAAACTGCTTGTAATCACAGAAAAAATAAAGAGAGGCTGTTGAAAGTTCATGAAGAAGCACAATAATAGAGAAATGACTGCCTGAAATAGTCAGAAAAAAGTACCTCTAAACTTTTATAACTGCTCTGTTTCATTACAACGGTAGAAAAGCATAGATGAAGCATGTTTTTTAGAAAGAATACAATGAATAAAGGTAGCCCCTCAAACCAAACCAAGTTAGAGTAGTACTACTTTGAATCTATGGGGTAACATATTTTGTGCAAGCTGCATTGACAGAAAGATGAGAACAGCATAACATAATGAAAGAAAGTCTTACAAAACTTAAGAGACTTCAACTTCACATAGAGGTGCAAAAGACAGGGATAGAGATGCTGCCTATTGCAATATAATCCATTATTACAGCACAGTACATATTGTTATTTGGATCTAGGCATAGTACCTGCTTTAATATCCGAACAGGTTGCTGTGAAAATAAGCAGTACCTGATTTTAATAGGTCATAAACTAACTTATCTGCCTTTGAAGTTAGCCCTTCTTTGAGCAGGGAATTGGAATGACAATGCGTGTCCAGAGAAGGGCAACGAAGCTGGTGAGGGGTCTGGAGAACAAGTCTTATGAGGAGCGGCTGAGGGAACTGGGGTTGTTTAGTCTGGAGAAGAGGAGGCTGAGAGGAGACCTTATCGCTCTATACAACTACCTGAAAGGGGGTTGTGGCGAAGAGGGTGTTGGCCTCTTCTCCCAAGTAACTAGCGATAGGACAAGAGGAAATGGCTTCAAGTGGCGCGGGGGGAGGTTTAGATTGGATATTAGGAAAAATTTCTTCACTGAGAGGGTGGTCAGGCATTGGAACAGGCTGCCCAGGGAGGTGGTGGAGTCGCCATCTCTGGAAGTGTTCAAGAAACGTGTGGATGTGGTGCTTCAGGACATGGTCTAGGGGACATGGTGGCGCTGGATTAATGGTTGGACTTGATGATCTTGAAGGTCCTTTCCAACCTAGTGTTTCTGTGATTTCTGATTTCTGTGATTTCTGTGTTTTTTTCTGATGAAAAATCATAACTGGATGGATTCAAGCATACTGTGAGAAATATGCAAACCACAGCAATGGGTAAAATACTACTTTTTATGTTTAAATCCTTCTACTGAAAGAAGCATCTTAGGCAGACATGTACAAATGGCTAAAAAAATACTTAAGACTATATCTTTATACCTGACAGGCTGCTGAATACCTTCCCAGATGTTGTTTATTTAGCCAGACAGGACAAAATGCTATGTAAATTAAGACACATTAAAAACCCAACATCCTACACTGAATTTCAGCTTTATTATTCAAGTTGCATGAAAAAAAAAAATTTAAAAATCTGAATGCAGCAACATAAAAAACACTTACCGTATCTTTGTTCCACATTTTTATGATTCGAGAATCTGCAGAGATAATTAAATCCAACTGACACTGAAACTGAATTGACTTAATAGGCAGGCCATAGTGGTGATCTTTGACTATTAATGGATTACTAGACCGGAGATCATATAATAAAACCTTGAAGAATAAGAGACAGTTTAAACTTAGAATATTGAAAGATCAAGAGAAAGCAACACACACCAGGTCTTCACTAAAGATTTAACTAAACTTGAGATCTTTTACTTAAAAACATGGACAGGATTTACATAAAAGAAATCATTTTCAATTCTGAAAACAGCTTATTAAGTGAGCCCAGTTTATTCTGACAATATATTTTAACTTCAGAATGCTTCAGTCTAGAAACATTAAGATCAAATTTAAGAGCTCACCATCTTTCTAAAGTCTTTTTAATTTCTATTGAAAAAATGAACCATTTTCAAGGCTCTTAGTATTTCTTAATTACTAATACTTCACTTCCAGATTCTTGTGCTGTTCTTACAAGATTTAAATTTTCAGACTCCCTTCCCCACTCAGTGAGTATCACTTTCACTCAGTGAAACACCACAGAATGTAATTTTTTATTTTAAGGGAAGTAGAACTTGAGAAAGACCTTATATCTCTCACATGTAAAGTGTAAATACTAATAATTTTGAGGAAAAAATATTACCAGTTTGTTTAATAAAAATGTGATCTCCAATAAAAGTTGCCTGACATGTATACTAACATTATCAAAAATACAATTTTTACATATGTATCTGCTCTTGAACAAGCTACAGTTTTCTAAACCCACCAAAACGTTGATGAAGGTAGAAAAAAATCCCCATACTCCACTTTACAAATATGATGGTAACAATGAATAAATTAGTCTAAGTGAGCCCTTATAGAAATAGAAGACAGTAAAAACAATAGTTGAAAGACTATCACTTCTGCTTCATTAGCCACCATCAAGATAAGGGACAGCATATATGTTGCATGGAGACAGTACTGACAGTCTCAAAAAGCAGCAACTTCCCCACACACTTGACTCTTAAGTCTTAAGAAAACTGCAGAATTTGAAGTTATATAGTGTGTAGGTTGTGGTGATTTTAAGTGGTCCCTACAGTATTTTGAAGAGCAAGACCATCTGACAAAATGAATTTGCAGTTTAAGAAAGACTATTACTATTCTACACATTTATGCTCTTATAAATACTTTTATTAATATATATTCACATTATAACAAGTGCACTCAATGTATGATAGACCTGGACTGGCAATTGCAAGAATAGTATCTCCTAAGAACTGTTGTAGATGAAGTTAATTCTACCTGCCCAGTAGATGTTCCAACAGCCATATTCAAAGCTCCATCAAATTTCAGTGCTGAAATGGATGGTAAACCATCTATCCTGCAAAGCACAATGCTTATTGTTAGACATTCTATCAATAAAGGCTGCAAATTATTTTTTCAATGTTAAAAATAGCTATATCTTAGCTAATGTAAATTAATTTACAGATTTCACGCAGAAATACTACTTCAAAAAGCTGTATTGTTCACATTCACAACTTGTGGTTGTATAGAAAATCAGCCACTATACACAGATCAATAATTAAGAGACTCCTCTATGACTAAGAAAACCCTTTATTCACATTAGCAATGAGAAGAGAAGACCATGGGCAGGACATTTTAATGTGAAATGGGATTTGTTTCTAAAAGCAAAACTTCTGAAAAAACAGAAGAACACACTTTGAAAAGGTAGCCTTTACTCACTCTGTGTCTACTGTCACACTGCTTAAAGCACAGTCCAACAACCCAACTCGATTTCTCGTTCTAGGATCCCAGCATTCCACTTTACCCTAAACAGTTTAGAAAATACATTTCAAGTTTATGCAACAGACATCTGGTATTCTGAAAACGTCTAAATAAAATTGTTAATTATTTCATCTGTGAATAATTAAATTTCCAAGGTTGACATGAGTTGTTCTAATAATGCCATACAGGCTCCACGTATTTCATTTATATTTTTTATAAATGTGATCTGAATGTAAATCATTAGCACTAATTTCCAAAGATTAATAGGGTACACATGCTAGCTAATTCCTGCAGATGGCTATACTGTAAAGCAAGGTAACATTAATTTCTCTTCCATCTGCAAAATCTCAAGCATCTCAGCAACCCAAGTGGCTCAGAAATTATATTTGCACTATGCTCTAAAAGGTTATCTTAACGGATCTATACTTGACATAGCAAATAAGATAAAATTAATTAAGTTCATGTCGAGATTTCTTCTATCCTCATGCAAACTAATATAAAAAAAGAAACAAACATTATTGCCCTTTTTATAAAAGGAATGCAAACATTTACCTCAGCTGTCCCCATAGCAAACAAGAAGTGTACAGGATTTAGGTCACAGACATTACTCTCTCTAAAACAGAGAAAGGAGCAAGTTTAATGACCCCAGAGTAATTTAACACATGAACAACCAAAAATATTTCTGTAATCATGTGCACTATTTCTCAGCCTGGAAGAGCAAAAGCTGGAGGGAGATACAGATGGCCACCTACCAGCAGCTTCCCATACCAAGATTTGGAGCCAGAGACAGTGCCGATTACTTGAAACAGGTTAAGGTTCCAACTGGATGCAAGGATAATATTTTTATGTCACGCAGATAATTATGCACCAGAATGGGATGCCCACAGAGGCTGTGGAATTTCCAGTGCTGGAGTTTTCAAGACCCCCTGGGCAAATCCAAATGAATTCAGTGTGACCATGCCTTGAGTGGGAGGCTGGGCTCTGAGGTTCTTTACAGCCTGAACAATTCTGTGTTTCTCTGCCCATACCCACCACCTAACACCAGGCCTTTCCTTATCGCTCTGCTCCACTATATTCTTAAACTCAATTATGTCAAAACATGTTCCTGATTACTTATGTTCTGAAGCTTATATCTCCAACATATTCTGATGAACGATCCTGTCTTCCTTCCCTCCCACAAGTATCATGTTTCTCAACAGGGCCCCCAAGAGCACTGTATTTCTCCAGCAATTCTTCCAAAGTACACATATTTCTCTTTACACCACTCATCCCGGTGCCTTCCAGCTTCTTCCATTCAAAGCCCTCTACCTCTAATGCTATAATTCATCCAATTCCCCTACCCTCACAACTTCAAGTCTCATCTCCCTAATTCAGATTTTACACAAGACTCTTTAGCATTCCAGCTCCCCCCGGATTTTCCCATGTTTTTTTTGCTACTGCTCAGTTTCTGTAATTATGCCTGCCCAAACATTCCTTCGTCCATTAAATTATCCTACCCACTGAGCACCAGCTGTTGCCCACCAACTAGCCACTTTATCTAGTCAAGTCTGTTCTTATCATCTGCCTCTCCCCACCTAAAAGCAGCCCAGCTCCTGCTCTGGTTGGGTTTTCAAGAGAAGCAGACGCATGCTAGAGATACAAAAAAAAATCTCTTTGGTATACTCCAAGAGCAGAAGGACAAAGACATGCCTGGGAAAGTACATACCCTGTGGGTAGATCTCTATATGATGGCTAAATTGAGCAATAACGGCAAAGTTCTAATGAAATGGTCTTAAGATCAAGTTATATAATACCTACTACAAGTCTGTATTAAGCAATTTAAAAATATCTGCGAAAGAAAACTCAATTAAAACATTAAAGACTAGAACAAAGAATTACAGAACATAAAATAAAATGAGGCTCAGACTCGACATATGTTCCTTTTCAACTCTAAAATGCGTTTGGGCAATATTCAGATAGAGTACTGATCGCGAGCATGCTAGTAGTTTGCTTCCACCTGGTGGAAAGATGACAGACGTCATGCATTCATTACAGATAACTTACGAAGCGTCAGTTTGCAGGGAGTTGAGAAATCTTCCTTGTTCCAGATTTAGCCTGTATACTTCAGAACTACAAAGGAAAAATCCAAAATTACTCCTTTCTTACAAATACTGAAAAATACCTTTATAAGTTAGGAGGAGTTATAAAGACTCTTGCCGACAGCCTAATTTTAGCAAATATACAATTTTCAGACTTCACATTCTAAAACATAAGACATATCTATTCTTCAGTGTTTTTAAAAATACAGAGAAAAATACTCACCAAAGATATTTATTACACTGCAATATCCTACCAATTACTCTTTTTCCAGGGAATACATGCATTAATTGCTTTCTTAGGATCTTTTAATTTCATATGATTTATGTTACATCTTGAATTGCTACTTATTTTTTTTGAAACCCTGAAGACCTTGTTTTACTATGTCTTCTCACAAAGTCAATTAATAATTTTATGCGATGTGACTCACACTTTAACAGCAACAAAACACCAACCAGGACAGAAAAAGTTACTTGATTTTCCTTACTTAGATGCTAATTTTTAGAACAGTACACTGAATTGCAATTTTTATAACAAATTTGCAAATACATGATGTACCTGGTTTAAGAATCAAAGAAAAAAAAGTCTTGAAAAGTACAGGAAAATGAATTATCTTAGTCTTCCCACATTTTCAACTCTTCACAAACTGCCTCTATTATGAATTTAGAAGGAATCGCTGCTGTTTCTAATTTTTAACTTTTCTGGTATTTTAGTATTAATTTTATTCTCGAAAACGTTGCTAACAAAAGTGAAACAAAATAATCCACTTATTCAATACCTTGCTCCTACAAAATACAGGTCACACGATGGATAGTGATAAGAGAAATCTCTACCAAATTTTGGTATTCTTGTCCTGTAGTAATGGCCGTGTTGTGAATGAAACTCCACAAATCTGTCACACTGCAAGAACACAATCTGAAAATAAAGTAGAAAGAACTGAAAGGTACAGAAGCAGACAACAATCATAATTATAGAATCTCCTCACCTTGTCTTACAGCACAAACTCCAGTGATATTTTTCAAGCTCACACAGGTTTATCACAACCCATTTAAACCATTTCTACTAAAATGATAGAGTCGACTAGCTCTTCATCACTCTCACTGGCCGCAGCAAAGCCCTTTATTAATAAAGATTAAATGAATATCCACAAGAGTATATGCAATACCCTGAAAGTGCTCTGCAAGTTGAAGCAGTATAGTCATCTTGGTGTTACGCTGCACCAAAATTAACATCTCTGCTTCTTTCAGACACCAGAGTTAATAATATCTTCCAGGTACAATGCCATGCAAACATCAATACACTCATAGGTACTAAGCACATGTACTATACATCCTGATGCACAGTAGCATTCCAGTAAAGGACACCAACAACCTTTGTGCATTTTTTTGTTGTTTGTCAACTGAATGAGCACATTGTTTCTTTCTGAAACTTAGACAAACATCTCAGTCCTGGAAGATGCCACAGGGAGACACTACTAGGCAGCTAGATCTATATTAGTAAATAAAATAAGCCAGAACCTGCCCCTATAGTCCTGATGGCAAGTTAACATGGTACAACTCATATCCATATGAAGGAATTCTTCCCAGTCCAGAGATGGTATCATCCACACCCCCATTACACTCACGCTGTACCTCAAACCATGCCGAGGCACTGTGTGATGGAGGAACAGTTGGCCTGACCCAAACCCATGCCACAATGCATGCAAACAATTAAATGATATGGATAATCACAGGCTAACTCTTGAGTCTCAGACTCATCCCTATTTAGCTTAGAAAAGTGCCAGTTTAGTTTAGAATGTGCACAGTTGATGCATTTTTTACAAGTAGCAGATAATGAGGATTTTAAATTTCCTACTGCAGGACTGCATTGTTAGTAACGCAAGTAAGGATAAGAAGCTCAGAAAAGGAGAGGTACAAAAGTTATTCTGAATCTGTCATCTTTAGATATCTGTATAGTCTTCCCTTATGAGACACGGAGAAAGTACTGACCTGGGCTAGTACTTCATGCCTGTTTATCATGGTGTGTCCCCCTTACTGACGCTTTTTCTGATATGAGAAACCCTAGTGTTTCAACTTCTATTCATGGACTCGCTCATCCTGGTCCAAGACCAAGTAGAGTGTAATTTTTCAAAAGTGCAACTACAATTTCATACAAGATCACATACGCAGCTCCACAGTTGTTGTTAAACAATGAAGTTTTTCATATACATCCCAATCAATCCTTTGTGTTCCTAATGCCTTTATGCTTTTAACTGGAGGTTTACAACAAGCAAAGCTCTTTACATCTGTTTGAAACAATGCCCAGCTCAAACCTTTTCTCTATCATCACTGCAAAAGAAGAAATGTCTGCATCTTCATGCAGTACAGAAGCTAAATAAACTATGAGAACACAAAATTAAACTGTATTTAATTTAAAAATATCAGTATCACATTAGTTCACTATCAGTAAGCCATCAAAAACCTGTTACCAGGAAGAGAGATGATGCAGTTTGCTTTCAATGAGAAAAGTGAATTTTCTTCTCACCCACTCTACCTTCAAAAAGATTTTAGAAAGTTTAAAGCAACCAAATATTCTGCTAATGACTGGCTTACCTCTAATAATTTTCTATGTTAGGATAAATTTCTGCAATATCGGACCTGAAGGTATTTGTGTCTTTTTTCATTAGCAGTGGATAGAACTCACTGTAAATCATGTTTGTTTTTCCTTCATATAAATTAATTCTGGTCATTTCATCCTCAAGGTAGCAAATGCATAGCCACTAGCGTGTGGCAAAATTACTAAGCAGAAATATACGTCTTTTTACAAAAGGCTGTGGGGAAAAAGATATCACTCTCTCTTAAGTCTGAAACTTAGTTCAAGTCTAAAACTTTTAAGTCTAGAACTTAGGAGAGCACAGAAGTGTAACTGGCCTTATGGATACCAGTATGAATGAAAGCTAACAGCGTGCTCCCACTGTGAAAATGCAAGTAAGCCTCAAAACGTGACCTTACGTGAAGCAGACTGGAGAGAAGCTATTTTCCCTACGCTACTAAAGCATGAGGCAGTGTGCCTAGTGTTGGGCCTCCCAATGCAAGAGGGATGTTGAGCGCATCAAGAGGGCTACCAAGACAAACAAGGGGCAGAACAGAAAACGTACAAAGAAAGGTTGGCAGAATCTTAGCTTGTTTAGTCAGGCAAAGAGCACCCTGTAGGACAACCTAATAGCAGCCAGTGACTGAAGTGCATTTACAAAAGTGACAAGAGTCAAACTCTTTGCAGCAGCAACAGTGAAAATTTCAAATTTTCCTGAGCAGGTTGGACAGGAAGGAAACATTCTTTATGACGAGGTAGTGCAGCATTACAATTTATACAGTGAATTTGTGAAACCTTCAAGCCTGCAGTTTTTGACAGTCCTGTTCAAGCATTAAATGACATCTGAGGGTCCCCTTCCAATCAGTATTTTTATGATTCTAAGCATTTCAAATGTAATTTCTTAAATATTGTTCCCGCTTTCTAACATGTTCAAAACATTACGACAACTACCTGAAATTAGGTTTTTTTCCTAACGATTTGGTAAATTTTAGGAGAATAAAATTGAAAATAAGGCTGTATTAAGTTGTGAAAGTAGGGCTTCAGTCTGAAATATAGTACCAATTTCAGCTGAAAACACACACAAGCCTTACTGTTTGTAACCAGTCAGAAACATATCTGCAAACACAATGTGTTCCTCAGTCTCCCAAATAACTTTTTGGTCTATATAACCAAAAACATCCTCTCACAGACAGACAAGTGGGAGGCTGCTGTACTGTATCAGTCACCTTCTTCTGCTACTTGAATTCACAGACATTCTTGAGAATGTCAGAGGGAAAAATTTTGAAAGGATTAATGCTAGAAGGCTAGATGATAGTGTCTCTGATCAAATAGAAATATTTATTAAAACAAACCTGTACCAGAAATGCTAAGGTTTCTTCTCAGAAAAAAATAAAAAAAAAAGCTTGTCCTAATGAAATCAGCAAAATTATATGCTTAAATTTCGTATTTAATTTGGAACATAACACCTTGATGAATGAGCAAAGCAAAGTTCAAGAAAGGGGTAACATCTTTTATTACACAAACTGCTACAGCTGGAGAAAACAAATGAGCTTTCAAGCACATAAACACTTTTCTAGGTGTTAAGACAGAATTAGAAGCAGTAACTGTATTGGGCCTGAAAAAGGGCTGATGGTCCCAAGAACTCAACTGTTTCCTCCAGCTTTTTGGGGACTTGAGGACTCCAGCACTTGGCGGGGGGGGGGAAGGCATTACTTCTCTCCACAATTTTTGCCTCCTTCATAGGCTTGTAATCATTATGGCTACAACAACGCTGACAAATCAGGCTATTGACTTATCGATAGCTATCCCACCTCTCAAAAATGGTGTATCTGCCTATCACTTGTCACAAGCGATTGTGACTAAATGTTATCCTAGAAAGGATAATTCCATTTTTCACATTGTTTCCAGGATAGACCATTATTTGAAGTTTTTCTCTACTACAGACAAAAGGCTTTAAAAGTGGTAAAGCAAATTATAATACAAAGAGACAAAGAAAACAAACACCATTTTGAAGGTACAAAAAATGTTTATCCTGTTTGCTTTTCTAAAAAATCTTTTCTGTTCCAAAAGTTGTGTTGATTGGCTGCCTTTACTATATATGAAAATGCATTTTAATATACATATTAAACAATTTTTGCATTTATACATTGAAAACATTAAACATACCTTTGAGTAATCATCTGATAAAATCTCAAACGTAACCACTAGAGGAGAGAGCAAGAGAATTTTAAGTCAACTAAGTAAGCAAACTTATTTGCAAACACTGGCATAAATCCTGAAAACATTTACACTCATGCTAACCTTTAGTCATATAAGTATTCCCCCACAGGTGTCAATGCATAATGCAGGCATTGTGATAAAATCTTTAATTACATATAACTGTATTTGCAAAATAGTAAGTAGTTTTCTAAAACTTAGAAACATATGAAGCATCTTGTAATCTCTTTATCATTCTTGTATACTTGACACGTTCCTCAATACAATGCTCAGCCATGTATTTATTGGCTCGGGGAAGGTCTAATCAGTTTTCAGTGAGTGTGTGGTCCATGGACCTTTGGTAATCTGTCAAAGATGGTAAAAAAATTACATGAGTTCGGCTATACGGCACACAAACCTGCACACGATTGTTCTAAGGGGTCGGCACTTCCACAGAAAAAGTTTTAAGGCTCATAAAAATCACAAATTTGAAAGCTACTACCCACGCTGAACACCGCAACGTATTGAACTTTGCTTAGTTTTAAATGAGCTGGGTTGGGAACATTAGGGAGTAGCTGCTTCAGCTAAATTGGTTCCATTTAAATGAGGTAGCTCATTTAAAGTTACCTGGAGCAACTCTGCTACATTTCAAAATAAACATACTTTTGCAGTCTAGTCAGATGCCAGTTCAAAAAAAAAAAAAAAAAAGTACTTTAAGCTCCAATTACCAGCAAGCATTTACTTATTACAATGACTCCTACTCTTTTAAAGTGGGTCTCACTCTTCCTCTCCCCAGCCTCTCTGAACCCCTGCCCCACTACCTCACCTCTTACTATATTGTAGCACTGTTCCTTCACCCTACATGACTCCTTGTAGTCCTGAGGCACAGGGTAAAGAAACACTACCATGCTCTAACCCCCTTTTCCTAACCTAGTTCAGTAGTTCTCAATTTTTGTTTTTCACATCACTTTCACACACATTCAGTCAGACCAGTTTCATTCTTCTGTAATGATTTAGGACTTCTGACACTCTATGCTCATTCACTGATTGCTCTGGTCACCTCTTTATCCCAGTTTTCAGCCATCAGCCTTCGAACATTCCAGTCTTCTAACAAAAAACAAACGGAAACAAAAAAACCCCACACACCATTCCCCAAATCTATGCACCCTAAAACTCAGAGCCACAGCAGCTCTGACCTCCTCCCCTAGTCTAACTGCCAGCAGATTTTTCCCGTTGTCTAGGTAGCTCCTTGCTTTCCTCACTACAATTGTTCTCACTCCAAATTAGTAGCAAACAAGGTGTAATTAGGGCCTTGGCCATCCTACCATCTATCCCCAAGTACCTTGCTTCCAGGAAAACAAACCACCAAACCAACAAAACAAAACCACTCTCAGGGAATTCTCTTTACCCTGTATCTCACCTACTGAACTTGGGCTCCGGGGGGAAACACTACTTTCTGAAGTAATGTTCAAAAAACATTACTGAACTCAATTCAGTAATGATGGTGCAACCACGGTGCATTTTTGTGCTGTACTGTTTCACAGAAGGTGAAAGAAGGGAGAACTGACGCTAACCAGCCACTGTACCCACACAGCATTCCTCAGGGCGCAGCCTTCAGCCACATTCACCCTGAGCCTCACACTTACTGGCTCAAGGTAAATCTTACATTCCTCACACCACTCTAACAAGAACTCTGAAGGACGGGGAAAAGGGAAAAATACAGAGATAAAGACCAGGTGACATTTTACTCTAAACTGTTGTGTTCCTCCAAAGCACATTCTGTCCCCTCTGCACAGGCAGGGAAATTTCTTCTTGAGTCCAACCCAAATTATATATGAAAGATATCTTGTACTAACAGCCATAGCTTATACTAACCTTCAGAATCTAAGCATCTTTCAAATTTCTGGGATAACTGATAGGTATCAAAACAGCGGACCCTTGGTTTATAAGTTCCTGAAAGAACAATTCAATCTTTAGTAAAAAAAGTTTAAAAGCTAACATTAAAACTTTTTTTTTTTTTTAAATATTGTCTTACATATACAGGCTTTACCACATTTCAACTGTAAGTATTCTGATTTTACCAAAGTCTCTGTGACTGGAAAAACATACCCCTTAGTAACATAAATTTACAGCCTGGTTTTTGCCTCAGGTGGCTGAAAGCACCCTACTTTTATGTAGGTTCTTCTGATTACCAGATACAACATACAGAATTTAACACCTGCCAGTAAGTCTGAAAGACCAAGTCTCCTTATGCTATTAATGCCAACTGCTCATTGCAGGGGAGCTGGACTAGATGACCTTTAAAGGTCCCTTCCAACCCCAACTATTCTATGATTTGAAAGTATTCATGTTTGGCTCTTGCTTTGACAGCTACAAAACGTAGCATTATCCTCCATCCTTTAAAACAATACTGAAACACTGATGTTCAGAAGTTATTTAAAGCAAATTTATGTATACACAATAAAAATACTTTAAAAATTAGTTTTTAACTGTATTAAAAACAGTTCTGTTTTAATTGTGTTATAAAACCCCAGTGGCAGGGGGATTGGACTAGATGATCTCTAAAGGTCCCCTCCAACCCAAATCATCCTGATTCTATGATTCTAAGAACATTTGTATTCTAAAAAGAAGCGTTTCACAATACTACTACCAAGAGAGCCATTCCACCGCATCTTAAGAGTCAGCTTCCAAAACCCTGTTCAATGCTACATTTAAAAAATGAAGTCTTATCAATTCTACCTGAAATGCCAAGTCATTCTACAATCGAGATTTTCTAGCCCTTCTGGCCTCTGCTACAGGGACACACTTTGTTAACTCACCAACTGCCATAATATACTGTCCATCTCTTGATACCTTAATCTTTGTGCTAACTGTGGGCATTTCAAAGTCTTGAATAAGTTCAATTCTTCTACGAATATCTAAAAAAAAAAAAAAATATTTTTAAAGGTAGCACTATTGTATCAGCCCAAAATGGTTTCTTATGGAAGCATGTTGACTTAATTGAATATAGGGAATATCTTTTAAAATATCAAGATCTTCTAAGTATAATTAACACATGTTATAAGAAGATTAATACAGTCTGTTAACCCTGGATGCAGGCTACCTCCATGCCAAATAAATATGGTACCAAATATTTATCACACATTTTACACAACTATGATGTATAATATATTCCATCCTCCTGTTAACTCTGCAGTTTTGGTTGGTTGAGGTGTTTATACAAACCTTTTTATGGTATGCAAATAGCTGTATTTTATTTTGGATTACAAGTTTAGACTAAGATGATGATGTTCATGCACTCTGAGATGAGCACAATACACACAGAGGAGCTTATAGTTGGACTTTATCATAAGCTATAAACAAATTCATCTGTCATGTGTCTGTACAGTCTACAACACCAATGTTTAATGCCTGAAATTTAAAGCAATATTGGCAATATTCAATTTATATAAAGCTGTGTAAAAAATTGAAGTATGGTCTTCTAACTATAACTATTTATAGCTTTGATTTTCTAGTTTTTAAAATATGACCTATGCATAACTTTCTTGTACCAGCCAGTAAAGCGCATACCTCTGGGCTTGCATGTTGTGTATTACTGAGGACCCTGTGATGGGAAAACTCACCCACATCTTTCTTCTGTAAAGCTCTTTTCTTCCTGTCCGAAAGCCACTGTAAGACAATACACAAATCAGTCTTCAGCTTGTTGCACATAAAGGAACCGGAGAATCATTTAAAAGTTTATCCAATTTGAAAGTGTAAGAAATTTAGGCCAATAATGCTTTTTCTCTTGATTATCTTAAAGCTTCCACTGGTAAGTTTAACCATTCCACATCAAGAAAACTTAAAAAGTAGTGTTTTTTAAGGGTCTGTGGAGTAACGCACCTACATTTAGAGATGCACGCATTCAAACCGTGTGTTTAGTTTTAAAAAAATTTCTTGTCGCCAGTTTTAGTTAGCGATCCCTCCACCCTCAACACAAGCGCACCGAGAGCCGGGGCAGCTCGGTGAGCCGCCCCGGCCCGGGCTGGAGCTCGGGTCCGAAGTGCACAACACGCTGCGGGGTCCGGTGGGCAGCCCGGGGCCCGGCGCTCC
>NW_010543695.1:0-17416 GCF_000687285.1 Phaethon lepturus
GTGATTCTGTGATATGCCTTTAGGTTAATGGTGTAAAACAATACCTGTAGGACTGTTAAACATCAGGCAAATAATTTCCTGTAAAACTTCTGTTGCCTTGTGCTGCTGATGAATGGTAGGAGACATTTTGCGCTTCCTTAGTGAAATCTCTGGTACCTGTTTGGGAATGCTACAGACTTGCAGAGTACTTGCATTGTACTTTGATACTCAGTGGGAATTTAAAGCACTCAGCAAGAAATACTGATATTTCTTTTTAGATTCGAATAATCTTTCTTTCATGCTTGATTTCTCTCCAGAGCATAACAAAAAGACAGCCAATAACCCAGGAGACCCGTTACAAAATTCTTAAGGGATGTTGGCATGAAATTCTGACTCTGGTAAATATCCCACAGTGGGTATTTGAAAGGTAAGCATTGCTCAGATATTTATGGCTTTATGTTTTGAACCAGCCTTATCTTGCCTTCTTTCCTAGTATCTGTAATGACTCATGGTACCATTAAGATTACTTAGATTACATTCTTGAATAGACGAATGAAACACTGTATATCATATTTCCAATTATTTTCTTTGCAAATGAACAGTATTTTTCCCTGGCTCTTCCTGGCCATCAGCATTAGATACAGTCCAGATAAAATGCCAACATAATGTTCAGTGTGAATGCTCAAGCCCAGCAAATGCCCTTGTTTGTTGTCAGAAGTGTCACAGTGTTCTTGCTTGCATCCCAGCCATGGGATTCTCCAGCTCTCCCATCCTGCTCCCGACTGCAAGATATATCTGGTGAATCTGTTCATTAGCTACTTCTGGAAGAGGGATGTGGGAAGTCACAGTATCCAACAAAATTCAATTCAACAACAGTATTCAACATGGGATGTGGGAAGTCACAGTATTCAACAAAAATTCAACAAAAAACTGATATGTGAATTTGCCGGCGTGAGAAAAGCTCTCTGCTCTGTGGTTTAGTGTCCCTGAGCCTCTTAGCAACCACTGCAGGTGTAGCAGGAGCGACAGACATGACCGTTAGCATGTTAACATGCTTTGCATTTGATGCCAGGTCTGGACGTCAGTGCTGGAGAGCAACCACAAGTCTGATGTGTGCTGAACCCCAGCACCTCAGAGGGATATTGCCTCTAAGGAGGGAGGAGAAGGCACTGTGCGCAGGAATGGGAAAACGGTCCATTGACGTCATTTCTTAAACAGCTTCATCATGCTGGAGGACAGGAGAAAGCTGGTCTACCTCAACTCTTTTCACATGGCTGAGGTATTGTGCTGTGCTGAAAAAAGCATTAGCAGGGCAGAGCTGTGGAAAGGGATTTTAAGAAAGGACATACAATGTAGTTCCATACGGGAATTTACACGCAGCTCAGTGCTCTGGACAAGCTTAAATTGGATTTATTGCTCAACCAAGAGAGCTATTTGTGAGGTTGGGAGCTGTACACACAGCACCTGAATTGTGATACGGCTTCTGCAAACAAATAGTTTCTCGAGGCTTTCACAGCTGACAAATACACCCTGTGATTTCTGCCCTTCTGAGTGCAGATCATGTATCAGGGTTAATTGAACCGAGTTCAGTTGCTAACCAGGTCTAATTGATTTTTCCAGAAGTTTCTGAGCAAAGATCTATCTATCCTCTGTCTTGAAGGATGGGCTTGTCACAGGGGTGGTCATTTTTAAAGCAGTGTTGTTTCTTTCTAGAGGTACATAAGAGTTCTCTTAGACCTCTGTGGTAATAGACTATAATTACTGGAGCCACAGCATCTTTATTTAACATAGCTGTAGCATAAACAGTGACCAAAAGGATGCAGCTGCCAAGGGTTTCTGGGAAATGTCTGGGAGTCATATAGTATGTCCCACATTTTCTATTTTGAAAATGGCTCAATTCCATAAGACCGATCTCTTCCATAGGTGGATATTCCGCTGTCTTCCATTGCTGGGTACGTGGGCTTCATCTTCCAGGTAGCAGCTGGTTTCCAGAAGAGTCGCCTCTAATTTTCATTTTGTTGCCTTCCTGATGAGTGCAATGCCTCCCTATCAATGTCACAAGAAAACTTGTTCAAAGTCAAGGGAAGTGCAGGCATTGACACCTGTGTGGAGTTAGTTTGTTCAGATATCTACATCACCCTTGTGCAACATGATTTCCTTTAGACCTGCAGATATCTGGACCGATATTATGTAGTAAAAGTATCGTATTCTCTTGTGTGCAAAGACCAATGCTCAAGCAATATAAAAGGTGATTTTTCTACCTTTTGGTCTTTCAGTGGGAAAAGTAGGAATATCGATGAAATCCAAAGGAAGTCCAGGTTAAGTTAATGCCAGTTTCCGAAAAATTATCTGAGGATAGTTCCAGTTGTACTATAGTGCACCCATGAAGACACCTGCACTGATTTTCACAAACTCAACTCAAACCCGCACACATTCACCAGCTCATCCTCAGTCACAGCTTCCACCTGCTCCTGTTGTGGGCATCTTGCCTCAACTCTGCCAAGGTCTGTGGGCTCTTGGATGTTTGACCCCGGACTTCTCTTGACTTTGAACAAATTTTCTTGTGATGTTGGTAGGGTTGAGGCCCCAGAGGTGGGATTAATTTTGCCTGCCTTAGATGGTGCCTGCATTTCTGTTAGTGTCAGAATCACCAAGCTCACCTTGCAGACACTGCAGAGGAATGGGTACTATCCATTTGACTAATTTTTAACATTTGAATTATACCCTATGATGGACTATTTTTTTCCACTGACCCTAAAAGAATCTTCAAAGCTAGTTCAGATGTAGACATGTACATTTCAGACCTTTTGATGAGATGAATCCGAATCGCACAAGCTTTTGGCTGAAGAATGTGATTTTATTTGGAAATGTTGCATTTTTAATCTTCTTTCTCCTTTTTCTGCTTTTAATCTGCAATTTTTAATCTGCTTCCTCTGAAGGTGGAATTTCTTGAAAAATTAAATTTTCCTGTTTTCCATTTTTGATTTTGCTCTTTTTCTTTGGCTCTTGTTCCTCTCTTTTTTCTGCTTTCACTGCATTACAACCCTCTTTCTTAAAACAGTTTTCTAACTTTTTCTTCAGTTTCTGTTCAAAATGTTAGAAAGTTCAGGAAAACTTAAAAATAGAATTGTTCTCATGTATAATATTTCATAAGATTTTCAAGAAAAAATTTTAAAAATTGTTAAGCAAAAGTTGATTTTACATTTTCAACAAAAGGCTAGCTTTTAATGAAATAAAAAGTTATAAACTCTAATTATAACAATGAACTCTAATTATAACATTTTATGTTTTCATTGATACTCAGACTGACTGCAAACGTAGGCACAATGAGGTCTTTTTTACTGACACATCCAGAAATAGTTTTATCTATAAAATTTCAATGACATGGGCTAAAGAAAAAGTTGTTCACTTCTTGGAAGAATTTTTTACTTAAATGTTACTCATTTCTTATATTTGACTGTAGAACAGTCTACACTTATTAACTATTGACTATAGTTAAAGAAATGAATAAAAATAACAAGCAGAGACAATGTAGAGACACAGAGAATAAATGGTATTCAGGTTGTGGAATTAATCCAAAAGATATATTATGATTATCTCAATGGCAATATCTCTGATCTGCTTATGACTATTTGTTGCACAAGTGTTAATATTCAAGAAACGAGCAACTTAGCAAACCTGAAAAAAACATCCAAGCGCTGGTTCAAGCAGCATGGGGTGATAATCAGGGAGGAGAGTGCGGAGATGCACGGTCCATGCAGCCCTGCTGGGACATCACCGGCGTGTGCAGTGCTGGTATCCCAGTGTCAGAAAGATGCTGCTGCAGTTTAATAAGGCAAAACAAAAACAGTCAAGGAAGTTGGATTTCTCTGATTTCAGAGAGATGCAGGGGAGAGCTAGTGTAGCTAATTGGATGTTCAGCCATTGACTAGGTGTGTGTGGTTTTTTAATAAATGCAAATTCCTTCTGGGCATAAACACCTAGCGGGAGAAGAATAAATGGAGGTGCCCGGAGGTTTCTGCCTAGACTGTAGATGATTTGAACCTGGTGCTGCTTTTTTCCATTTTTTTTGTGCAGCACATAGTATAGGGGGATCATCACTAAGCTCCAATTATTGCTATTAATGAAACATCCCATTAAAAATACCCACTTCTCTCTAAGATCTGCAGAGACATTTTAATTTAAATAGTATACAGTGAAACTTAAATTGCATCGTTTCAATATAAATGTAGCTAAACTCCTAAAAGTGGCTGGGCATAAATCTAAAAAAGATTTCAACACAGTGAGCCATACCAAAATTTCTACTCAGTAAATATGCAAATTACAAAGCACTGCACCACTCTGTCTATTAAAACATGATATATTAACTGAAAACTTACTGTTGGTTACTGTGGGAAGGGGACTTAGGTTATGATAACTTTTTAATGGTAAGTTTGCACATTTTGCAAGGAATATTTGAAATGGGAGTGGGTGGTGAGATTGTGTAATCAGCCACCTTATCTTCTCATGCAATTTCCATTTTGGAAGTCTTTAATGGAGAAGCAAGGCATGTTTAATTGATTGCCGTTAAAATCTTCAAAGGAATTGGCAAGATGAAAGTTGTTTCTAATTACTGCCTTATGATGTAAGCTTAATGATACGCCACTTCTCCAGATTGATTTTATTAGAATTTAAGATGAAGAATTTATTGAGTCACTGTATTGATCCATTTTATTTTTCCGCCATTTAACATGTCCAGTGGAAAAAAAAAGCTGTTGAGCTGTGGAATAGTAATGAGGACTTAAAGAAAGTTGAAGTGAAGACGGATTGGCCAATAAATGTAACTTATAAAAACTCTAATGTGATGGCAGAATATAGTGGCAGGGACCAATTTATCTCTATGTTAATTAGAGTAAATTAAGGTTAATTGTATTGTTTTTTAACTTTTATTTCTTTGTCTTGCTTCATCCTAACTGTTTGTACTAGAATAACTGCTTGTCCTGGTAAAGCAATGTTCTGTAAAGCTCCTTCCAGAGTTGCCTTTGAAGATCTCTTTAGAATTACCCTTAAAACCTAAAAAAACTCTCCATGCACATATTTAAACTTTTTTCTTAAGGGTATTTAAGATTGCTTTCTTGGTCTTATTCTCTTAGAACTGATTCGTGTTTTTTTCCTTATGTATCAGTGCAAGACAGGTGGTTTCAGAGCATGAGACATGTGCTCCATGCTCTCACATGTGTGTTCTCCCCAGACATGGGCAGTGAAGATATCCCGACTGGGTCAATTTTAACCAGTTGCTGTTTGTCAACTAAACTGTAAGTACCAGGCCTGTGTATGCTTTTATTGTACAATAGCTGAACAACTATGCATGGACACGTCAGCTCCAAGAGTGTGGTTTAACAAAACACGGCTAGTCCTTCAACTAAGTGGGTGAAGCATGCCCATCAGATCTGCTATGGGGAAATAAGCAGCAATTTGGTCTTACAAATATAACCCATTAAATGATTTTAAACTTCTAGTTGTTTTCCGTGTTGTACTGGTGTAGCTATTCGTAACGTCGCAGAATCACAGAATGGATGGAATAGGAATGGACCTCTGGAGATCATCTAGTACAACCCCCTACTCAAGCAGGTCCAGGGAGAGCAGATTGCACAGGACTGTGTTCAGTTGGGTTTCAAATATCTCCATGGATGGAGACTCCACAACCTCCCAGGGAAACCTGTATGATCACCAGGTAAAAGAACATCTTTGTGCAGAGCACAGCAAACAACAGGGTCTTATTCTATGTTTAGCGCTAAGGGCATGATTTCACCCTGTTCTTCTTCATAAATCACAAAACCAGAGCATTTCTTCTCATTTCTCTCTCAACTAAAATTTGCCAAATTGGAGTGAAATGTATTCTGAGGGTAAAATTGTTCTCTAGAAGTCCATTTGCTGTAGCTGACATTTGAAGAGTGCTGTTTTGGCTTCGCTGCTCGTATTGGGCAAATTAACTGTTATATTTGAGATTTCAAAGTTCACACTGACACTTTCTCTATCATTCCTATTGATTATGCAAACTGGAATACTCTGTGTATATGAAGAGATTTCAATGTAATTAAATACGTGATTTATAATTGTATTTTAAGCTCTGATACAATTTAGGAGAAGCTGTGTCTATTTAAGCCTTGAAGCTGTAAATTAGAGGCTGAGTTCTGCTAATACTTAAAGCTGTAAAACCAATCAGAAAGAAATGAGAATGGACATACTGGAGATGTTAATTATAACCATGCCTGGTTTATCCTTGGTATTTATATATCTTCATCAACATTGCTATCTTTCCTTTGAAGACAGAAATCCCCAAATCAATTGTAATGAAAAAGTGTAATGAAAGCATATTTTAATGGTCATCTCAACAAAAAAATTATCATCCTGAAGTAGTATTTTTCTCTTCCATTGGAAAGACTCTTTTGCAAAGGCAGAATGATGCCAGCTTTCTAGCCGAGTGGGGCTCTAGGAGATAATTTGTCTCTTTTGTCCCTAAATAATTTATACATGATGTAAAGCAAGTCTATTTGCAGCCATATAGCAGATACTTATCAAAGCTCTATCTAAGTAGCTCCTTTGTTAAAACCAGTAATAGCCTCTTATGCTAAATAACCAGCTCTAGTGGTCATGACATCTCACACATTTACTAACAAGTGACATTAGGATGGATTAATTGACAAAGTGATAGCAGAAATGGAGTGCTGTATTCAGGAGGAACTTTAATGAGCTCCTAGAGAATGAGAGAGTCTTTCTGAAGTTCAAGTATTGCCCATTTTTGATTTCAAACACTCGGTCAAAGCTACTAGCATTTGGAACATTGTACTACAGGAGAATGGAGTGTGTTCAATAATGGTCCAACAAAGGAAATAAAAGTAAGCAGCAAATATCTCAAAATCTGGCTTTTTTAAAATTCAGTTTTCGATTAAGGCACTGGATGTAAAGCCAAATAATTGTGTTCAGTTTTAAATGAAATGTTAATTGTAGAAATCCTCGGTGAAGAAACAGACCTAAGATGCATCCAGAAAATGCTCATTAAATAAGGAGTGATGGCTTGGTAGGGTAACTAGATAAACTTTAAAAAGTTTTCTCAATGGTAAATATCAAATTCCTATTTGTTTATATGTTGCAGAAATACAATCTTAGCTCCCAAATGGGCAGATACCCATCTCACCAAAGAGACACTGAACAGCTGCTGAATGAACACAAGTATTACTTGATTACTTAAAATGAAAAGTAAAATTAAGAGCTATGAATCTTTATAAACATAAGACGTAACTATGTCTTATTGACTCACCCACTGGCTGAGGAAGAAATTGTGATGGAGCCCAAGAGGGCTTGATTAACCCCATCTAATTTGTACAGCCAACGAGAAAGGCTCCAGCAGAAAAGTTTGGAGGGTTGGCAGAAAACTTTGAGGGTCTTGATTTTATTTTGTCCCTAAGATTTTTGCCGTGGAGTACTGACACCCTGCAACTGTTATGTCTCTTACATTGTCATGCATATGCACACGCACATATGCATACATATATTTGTATGAGTTGCTTATAAAAAGGTCTGAAGGCCAAGAAGGGAACTCTTTCTATTTGGAAGTGTAACTGCTTTCAAGGGTTGTATAGTCAAAAGGTAGAAATAAGACAGTATTTTATGAGTTCTAGGAATAAATTGGTGCAATTTGTTTCACCACTGAGCATTTGACCAAAGCACGGTGCTCAGTGCAAGCTAATGAATTCACCATGGAATGAGAAGAAAGTAAATATATTTTGTGAAGGATCAGTTAGAGGCTGCAGTCTCTTTTTCTTTGTCCATTTTCCTCTCTTTCCTACTAATTTCTGGATCTTACCTCTCTGCAGAGAAAATAAGGCTGCATCACTGATCTTGAACCTGGTACATGCGGCTAATGGAGCGGAGCAAGGGGATTATCCACTGGTAGCCTCTATCACTCCTGCAAAATTTTCCCAGCTCTATTGGCACTGATCACATGTCTGAGCAAGTCCATGAATTAATCTGTGCCCATTTCACTGAATTCTTCCCATAATTAACTGTGATGTGCCTGTCAAAGCAGAGGTGGGAAAGCCACTGAGTACTTAAGTAAGTGGGGTTTGTGTGGTGCCATACACAAGAGATAAGATTGCTCTCACCTGACTTCAGCTTTTAAGCATCAGTTCAAATCTAATTGACTAGGTTCCCTCTATAGTGAGTGGAAAAACAATACAAGAGTCTTCAGAGAATGATCCATTGCATCCTAAAATAGGGATCTAAGAACTGCCTTTTTTCTGCAACTTCCATGTCACCACTGGCTCCTGAATAAGCCTTATCAACTGATTGTAATAGATGCCTAAGGATGGGTTGCTAAGCAAGTTGAAATGAATGCCTCTTCAAGTGATGGTGACTTGGATAGGGTAAGAGTACTACAGTTAATTGCTTGTAATTTGATGCAACTCACATGCATTCCAGCAACAGAAGAGAGCAGGATGTACAAACTGTCTTCTTACATTAGACAACGTTTTCTCTCCTGTCTTGTTCATTCCATTTCATGCTTGGTCCTTGGCGTCAATGGCATCTCTGCCATGGGAAGAAGTGCCCAAGTAATTTCTAACTATTTTTGATGACTTGTTTCTGTCAACAACTCTCTTGAGAAAGCAGGAAGCAATGGGAATTCAGCACAAGAACAGCACGATAGCAATTACGGCTTCTCTTCAGGATGCTTAATATTCCTATTATCTCATATGCATACATATTTAAATGCTACATGCTTCCTTTTAGGAATAGACTGCTAGTCTATTTGACTGCTAGTCTATTTGAAGTACCCATAAAACTGCTGGAAAGTGACAGTGCCAATTAATCTGTTGACAGATTTGTTGTTTAAATATTAACAGAACATTAAGCAAATGCTGGCTGCTGCACTGAGATCCCTTCAGAGCACCTTCCTCTGAAGTGTTCAGCATTTCCAGACACTGAAAATGTCCCGGACACTGCAGAGTGTGAAGGGTATCATAAATTTTCAGTCCCTTTTTCCCCACAGTTGCTAAACACACCATAAATATCATCCAACCCTGTGAAAAAGAAAAGATTTGTAAAAGTCTCATGCAGATTGTAAAGCTCTTACAGCAACAACTGATTGAGTTGTGAGTTTGTGGAGGGTATAGCAGGGAAAGGCTTTGCCTCTGACTACTGCACCTAGGCAGTAGAAAAAGAAATGAAGGTGGGGTGCTGAATTTATCAGTCTGCTCAGCTGGTAATGTAGGAAATTGTGGAAAAGCCTCTGAAGAGGAAGGCAATTTTGATCAAAACGGGCTTGTGCCATATGACCCAGGAGGGCTGTGCCATCGTGAATTTGGCTTCCTCGGTGCTCATGGATGCTGTGAGTTGGAAGCAGGAGACTTGTGGATGCCAGGGTGGAAGCCAGGTCTAGCTCAGTCTTGTCCATAAACAAACCTATAAACTAGACATGGTCTAGTTTAAGATGTCCCTGCTCGTTGCAGGGCGGTTGGACCAGATGACCTTAAAAGGTCCCTTCTAACCCAAAGAGTCTATGATTCTATGATTCTATGACATGGAGTACACAAAATGAACATTGACTTCTTTGCTTTTGATTTCCCTGGCCAAATATGTATACCTCAGAGAAGACCTGGAATGCACAGTGACTTACAGACCATGTGAACTTGAGCATCAAATTGAAAGAGCATCGACATGACAGTAAAGATGCTTCCTACTCTGCAGTTTCAGTCTGCTACTTTTCCCATTTCCTTTTTCCATCAATCATATTTGTAGTTCTAAACAGTTTCCTGTTGTCATTTCATCCTTTTACCTTGTGTAATACAATGGGTTTCATATCTCGGAACCTATCGGTCACACTTCAATTCTGTCTTGTATTGTTGCTGGAAACTTCCCAATTTAATTTCTATTATTTTAACACATTACATACTGGTCTGAACATAATTTGTTGACTCTTTCTAGCTGCACATATTTTTTAGTTAATGAAGGCTGTGATAAAGACTTCTTCAAAGATTTTAAACTATCCTTACTGTAATCTTACTGCCTTTCAGTTATAACAGTTACACCTTATTGACTTTTCCTTTGCTACACGTTCACTCCTAAATGCTAGTCATTCATTTTAGTTGCACATTGCAGTTCTTTCTATCCAACTCAAACTGAATACAGAAGAAAAAAAGATGTTTTTTCTTTTTTAATACTAATTGGAAAGAATGACTCAGGAAAGCCATGTTGATCGCAAGAGATCTGCTCTGGAATTTGAATTTTTCTAACTTTATAAGGGTTTAAGGACAGGGGCTGTGAGTTCACCCAGTCTGGAATGTTGTTCACAGGAATGAACATGGACAAAAGTTCAGTATTGCTCCACAGTTCATTTCTTGTGCCTGATCCTCTTTTCTGAGTGATATTTGAGTTGTAACAAAAGTTACCTTTTTTTTTCCCCCCCAATAAAAGGCACAGAATAGCCATCACTGTAAAAGAAGAGGTGACTGCAGCTTGAAGCGAAGGCTGCCTTCAGTCACAGATCACTGTCAGTCAGGAGTGAGCATTCAGGTCTTTTGGGTCCCCATTGCTTCCACTGTATAGACATTCCTCTTGATCTAAAAAGTCCATTTGTTTTGCTTCCTTTAAAAATAAATCATTGGATCTGTTTTTTTGATTTGAAATTAAATGAAATGAGATTAGATAGCCAGAGAGAAAAGGCTCGCTAAAACAAGAAAATGTATAGGTTTCTGTGGAATAAAAGCCAATTTGCCTGAAAAAAATCCATAATAAGATATTGATTACAGTTTTTCTTATGAGATTACTATTGAGTCAGGGACAGCTTCAGTAAATAATACCAAAAATCAAAAATCCTCAAGCTTTAGTTTCACAGTAAAGGGTGATAATTACAGTCCGAAGTAGTTTAAACAGATTAATAACTTCTCTTAGAGAACTATAAACCATGAGGGTGAGTTATGTTCTTCCCTAGGCAGACAAGATTTGGATATTAAAAAAAAAAAATTAGGTGACATAAAACCTCATGTAATTTCTTTATTTTTTATTTCATTTATTTGTTTACCCATATTTCTATTTTGTTATTTTCATTCAGTTTTGTTGTGCTCTGATTTTCTGCTGCAAAGAGAAGCATTATAACAGTGACAGTTTTGAGAAGTCGTGCTCAAACACATTGTGTATACTTTAATGTCAAGACGGGGGTTCTTGATGCCTCTGATTATTTTGACTCATCTCCTTTCAGTTTGTAGGGGAGCATGCAAACCTGATACAGTGGGAACAAGGTAAAATCAGAAGCAATATTTTCTCTATGAATGCTGGTTCTATATAGTTGGTTGGCAGGGTCCCATTTTTCCATGAAGACTGTGGCTGGTTGACTGTAAATTATTATTACAGGCTCCATACACAGCTGTCTCATGCCATCTGAGATGTTTTTGAGTATCTCTCTTGACCTCAAGGTGCTTCTGCAGAAAGGTTTTCATCACTGTAGGTTTTCCGCAGTAGCTGTCAGTCCTGTGCTGATGTCTCGCACGTCAAAGTGTCTCAAATGGCACTAGCTGCTTGTGTATAGGCAGTTGAATTGCACGCCGTGGCAAAAAGTGGAAATAAGAAAAGTTGTACAAGTTAATCACACAGGGCCTGTGCTGAAGTGCAGTGGTGAGAGTGAGGACACAGGCAGTGTTTACCGGAGGTCAGACCTAGCACATCCAGGATGCTTCTACGTTAACTTAGCGCAGAGGCAATTTGTAGGCTACTACAGCTCCAGGTATACCAGACAAGCATGTGCTGTCTACATGGTGAATGTAGCACATCAACAAGAGAGGAACCAACTAGCAAATGCAAAATAATGACTCATAATGGTGGATGCTATGTTTAAAGGGAGCTGTGGTCTTTGGACTGCTGGTTGTCGGCACACGACAGTCTGTTGCTGTTTAAACTGCATTTCTATTTGCCTAAGTAATGAATACATAAGTGGCAAGTCTATTACAGAGCTAGTTTTATGACCCTGGAAAAGAGGAGAAGTAAACAATAAGAGGAAAGAAGCAACATTAGCTGCATAGGGAAAAAAATCCCTATAGTCCTCACCACTGATGTAGAGGAGGACTCAGCTGCCTACTCTACCAGCCCATCTGGGTGAAGATAGCTCCTGTCACCAAGTGCATAGCCACATGCCTTACAAAGCAGACATACCTTAGGTGGCTTACCTCAAATTTCTGTCCTTAGTAGTATGTGCAATTGTTGCACAACTATCATTGCCAGGGATATACATAGAGATAGGTGATGAAGGTTAATGTACCCACGTACCAATTTCTATGGGCTAGGTACTTCTTTTCTGTGTCAGATGAAAGTATCCATGTTGTCTGGCTTGCTATATGTAACAGAGTTTGTAACCATGCAAATATATTGAATGTACTGGGGCTTCCTCTGCAAGAAAGCTCTGGAGCTCGGTCTATGTCTGCACTTGGTTTTGAGTTGGGATTTGAGAGTCCTGCTGTATGTGCACTTAGCTGAGAAGGTAGCCCTAAACTTTGGGCCAGAACTTGCAAAATGTGTTAATGAGCATTGAAGTTCTTGTTATGACCTTATTAAACTGTTTTTTGTACATTTAATAAAGTTGTGTTTTACTTCTCTGAAATCCTTTTCTATGCCACCAGTACAGAATTCTCACTATTTGAAGGGAGAATTTGGCCAGAATTTTCTGGACCTTCTGTGGAAGAAGAGTGTTTTATCACATATTAATAGCCTTATCTGGAAGGAATATCTTAAAAATAAGGGATATTGTGCCAGAAGAGGAAAAGAAAAATCAGGGTCAGTATTACTTTGCTGTTTTTCTTTTTTTTTAATTTTCAAAGGTATTGCTCTTGAGAAGAGCCTTCCTCTTTCATCAAGCATGCCTTGCTTCCTCCTTCTTCTGCAGACATACTAAAACCAGTCACGAGTGTTACAGTGAAATATGGTTTCAAAATATTGATTTCTCAGCATGGAAATCTCCCTTTTTTTCTGTATGTATTTTTGCTGTTTTTGTAGTGTCAAAAGCAGTTAACAAATATGAGGCAAGAATAATGAACCGTAACTTTTGCAAACAAGGAATTCTGATCTAGGCCTTGGCTTTTGCCAGTGCGATAGACCTCAACATGCTTTGCATAGTCACTCCTGATAGTGGCACCCCATGGCTGAATAGTATCATGGCTGGAAACCAATGCCACTGGGAGAAAACAGGCTCCTTAGAACAGAAAGTTTTGGACTAATTAGAAGCTTTCAGTAAGCCAAACAACAAAAACAGGTGAATCTTTATCCGGAGCAAACACCTGAAAAGGCAGTGTGTGCTACTTCTTGTAGCTAATCATCAAACAACGGCAAATACAGATGGTGATTTCTCTTCAGAAAAACAGAACAGACGGTGCAAATGGACTTTTTGAGCTAAAGCTACAGATAAATGTCAAGCAGGAAGCAGCTGGTTTAAGAACAGAACTTGGTTAATGTTAGGTCCTGACAGCACGAAGAAAATAACCATAATTTTCATTCTCACTTTATCATGCAGCAACAGGAACATCTTAATCAGACTCATCTGCAAGGTTTTGGGAGATTTTCCTTTAGAGGATTCGCAATGTGAGTTCCTTGTGCTGGGCCGGTGAAAGGAGGGTTTGCTTCCTATGTCTGGCCCGGTGTGGCAGCAAAATCTGGAATGCTGCCCATTATTTTGCATTTTAGGATCTAAGACTGGAACTTCAGACTTTTTGGTGGGATACAACTTAACTCTTAATGCTAGGACTTAAGCAAGGGAAGATGTCATACCTTGGATAAAAATTAATGATCGAATTTTTGAGCTGGAAGGACAGTAAAATCTGCATTAAACAGCCGTGTCTGATGAACTTGCTCTGGCTTTTCTTGGTTTGGAGAATATTTCTCCAGACCCATCAGCCGTCCCAGAAATGGAATAAATGTGGCAGCCCTGGAGTTTATATCAGTGGCAAATTCACACAGCATACAGCCAGAGGGAACAACTGAAATTACTTCATTTGATTTCCCATGGAAGAGAAACCAGGGGTTTTCCTGGAATTCTTTATTGTTTGAACAGCACCTTAACAATTAAGGAAACCACTTCCCCCCTGCCCAGTAATGGAGAATCTACTGAACCTTTTGTAAGTTTTGGTGCTTCACTACCCTTGCAATTAGGAGTCTTCATTTCCCTCTGAGTTTGCCAGCGTTAATCTCCAAGCTGTTTGGTAGATACTCTTCCCTACCCGTCCACTACTGGCAACTATGAGAAAGAAACACAGGAAACCAAATGATCCTTTGGCTGCCTGGTACAACCGTCAGTGTTCTGCTAAACTGAAAGAACCTGTTACACAATACCCGTTCCCTTCATAGACATATATAGTCTCATTTCAGACTCTGTAACTTTCTTTTTGTTGAACTAAAGAGATCAACAAGAGACCAGTCAAGAGATCATTTGTACCATTATATCTTATTGTGATCTTTGTACGATTTGCATAGCTCCTTGCTCTAGGGACACTGAAACTAAACAAAGAGAAAATAATTTTAACATGTAACCCTAATATATTCTGATTTGCACAATCAAAGTTATTATTAGCCTTTACAGCAACAGCATGGAGAAATATATTGCAGAGAATTACACGTTAGACTAGCCATCTTTTCTCCCCAGGGAATTAATAACTTCAGTGTCACTATATGTAGCATAAGAAAACTTCCTGTAAAACAATGGCAGCATCTTCTGGCTCAGCATTTATGAATTATGGGGAAGGTCTTCAAACAGTCTTTGTGAAACTCAATGCAGTAGGTCAAAATTATGCTGGCTGAAGAACTATTACCTTTGTTTTATGTTTGTACAGCAAAAAATAGTATAAATACGTTTCTGTTGATTTTTGGCTTGTACCCTGGCAGATGTGATGAAGGACAGTATGGAGGCTGTGATGGGAAGAGATGCTTGCCCCTTTTAACATGAAATTTCACCACGTAGTTTATCTCTCAGCACATCTCTTTGTAACAGATCTGTAGAGCTTGGACAAAGCTTGGGCTAGGTCTTGGAGGCCCTTCAATGTGTTTCAATCTCATTTGCTATGTGAGTTGTCTGGAAAATATTAAAGCTTCTCAGTCAACATAAAGTGCAGTGAAATCATGAGTAGGCTCATGAGGTTGCTGCTATCTTCACTTTCGTGTTGCAGATGACTCTTTTCTAAAATGACCAGACAACTGACATAGATAGCAGCAAGGTTTATTTCTGACTCTTTGCTCATAAAGCTCCAAGTTGTACCAGTGCAGAATTGTTTTATATGCTCCAGTCCACTAAGGTCCAACATCTACTGAAAACCCCACAATTCTTTTCACTAGCCTGGAGCATTAATGCTATGCATGTGCCTTTGGGAAGCAAGTGGGTTTGGTCTGATGCATTATAACATTACTGAAGAAGCACAGACTGACCATAGTCGATAATGTCTTCATAACTTCCTTGAGTCTCAATCTAGTACTTGTGAACAATCAGCTGAACTGGTTAAAGCTACAGAATGCCCTCCTCACGATAACTCCCCAGCAATTTAAAGAGGGTCCATCCCTGCTACATGTTTCTGGTGCCTAACTGCAGGGTTTTGTTAATCTTTTAACAAACCTCTCCTTGTAGTACCAAATATATGTATTTATTTTCACTGCCAGTTAAAATAAAATACTTGCAACCCTTGTGACTCGGTCTTCTTGATTCTAACAACATAAGCGGCAATGTGAAATATTTGCTTTACCAGGAGTTTTTGGAGTGAGATTAGCTAACATTTTTTCAGCGCATTAAGATTTTTCAATAACAACTGGTAAATACCACAAATATGAAGTGATGACAGGATCTGCAAACCAAAAAGCAATGCAAACAAAAGGCACAAATAGTCTTTACATGATGGGATTGCATTTTGCATAGGAGTATTGGTACAGCAGCAGCACAGGCACAACCAGCACAAAGAGCTGTGCAGCCATGGCAGAGCATATCCCAGTCCCCAGCAATTACCCGACAGTTCTCTAAGCTCATTTCTGCACATTAGACTCACTGCTCTCTGTCACAAATGCATGAATAATGCATTGGTTCAGCAACGAAGTTGGAAAGCTGAGACTCATCAGGATTTGATTTCTTTCTTCTCCCCTTCTCAGAGATCAGAAGCATCAAACGAGGCTTTGTGGGAGATATTGATAGCAGAAACGGTGGGCAGAAACAATTTACTCTTCACGTCACCCCCAGGATGCAGTGTAAAAAAATCCCAGGGACATAATAAGCCACCCAGGGAATTGCGATATTCAAAGGAACATGGTTCCCTGGATGCGAACCCTTCTATGAAAGAACTTTACCTGTTTGCTTCTTAATCAAAACTAGCCACTGTAAAATTAACATGTTCTGAATACTTATTCATGCCTTTGCCTTCCTATGTCTTCCAGACAACCAGAAAAAACAGAGCTGGAGGGGTCTGAGAAAATGCACAGGATCAATTATTCTGCATTATTCCATGATGGATGTTTGGACTTTTCTGAGAACATGAAATGTTTTTGGACAGGTGTTGGAGAATGGATGAGGGAACGCGGTCACGGCTCCATGGAGGAGCCTTGTGATTCAATCTTGACATAAGTTAGCCAGACTAGGCCGTGGTGGAAAATTTCGAGTTATGCTGGCAAGGGAGAAAAGAAGGTCGTACTGACCTTGCACTGTGCAGGTAAACAGCTAAGAAGAAGTAAGGAAAACAGAATGGAACCCGGACCATGTAGCGGTATCTGGCATTGGGAAGCTGGTAAACAGCTGGACATCTGCAGGGCTTGGCCTTGAGGAGAAGGAGCTGTGATAAACAGCTAAGAAGAAGTAAGAAAAACAGGATGGAACCCGGACCACGTAGCAACAACTGCAAGTAGGAGGAGTATGACAATGTAATCTTTAGAGCTAAGCCAATGATTGTAAGACAAGTATGCATAAGGTAGAACTCAGTGTATAAATATGTGTAGGGTTTTGCAATAAAGTTGAAGCTTGCTTTATCACTCACATTGAGTCGACTGCTTGTCTTCCCTCGCTCGTCGCAGACAGGCATGGAGAATGTCCCATCCCCGTGCTACCTATCCCAAACTCCCCTCTGGTCCTGTCAGAAAGGTGACTTTTTTTTTGGTTGGTTTGTTTTTTTGAGTTGGTCCCGCCACCCTGCCCAGTTCCAACCTAAATTCCTTATTTCAGTTCAAAAACATGTTTTTCACCTCAAACAGAATGCAGAGATCTCTCTCACCTTGGTTTCTCCTTCTCTGCTGTACTGGGTTTGTGTGACCAGGTTTTGGTAGTGGTGCAGGTTGCAGGGGCGGCTTCTGTGAGAAGCTGCCAGAAGCTTCCCCTGTGTCCAAGAGAGCCAACGCCAGCCAGCTCCGAGATGGACCCACTGCGATCCAAGGCCGAGCCCATCAGTGACAGTGGTAG
>NW_010543696.1:0-32604 GCF_000687285.1 Phaethon lepturus
TCTCGTGGGCCATCTTCTCCTTCCACTGGCATCCCTTTTAAGCCCCACATCCGCCGACATCCCAGGCACTGAGCAAAGCAGCAGCTTGGGAAAGGGGACACAGGGATGGGCTGGCTTGGTCCCCATTGCCCCTGCCCTGTGCTTTGCCTCTTGCAAAGCCATGGGACAAGGGGGCTGCAAGCACGGTCATGCTGATAAGTCTGGACTCTTTTTCGCATTCACAGTTTTTCCCCCAAAGGCTGAAGTCACAGAATCACAGAATCATTAAGGTTGGAAAAGACCTTTAAGATTATCAAGTCCAACCGTCAACCCAACACCACCAGGCCCACTAAACCATGTCCCAAAGTGCCATGTTTACATGTTTTTTGAACACTTCCAGTGATGGTGACTCCACCTGTTCCAACGCTTGAACACTCTCTCCGTAAAGACATTTTTCCTAATATCCAATCTAAACCTTCCCTGGCGCAACTTCAGGCCATTTCCTCTTGTCCTATCACTGGTTACCTGGGAGAAGAGACCAACACCCACCTCACCACAACCCCCTTTCAGGTAGCTGTAGAGAGCGATAAGGTCTCCCCTCAGCCTCCTCTTCTCCAGGGTGAACAACCCCAGTTCCCTCAGCCGCTCCCCATAAGACTTGTGCTCCAGACCCCTCACCAGCTTCGTTGCCCTTCTCTGGACACGCTCCAGCACCTCAGCATCCTTCTTGTAGTGAGGGGCCCAACACTGAACACAGGATTCAAGGTGCGGCCTCACCAGTGCCGAGTACAGGGGCACAATCACTTCCCTGCTCCTGCTGGCCACACTATTCCTGATACAGGCCAGGACGCTGTTGGCCGCCTTGGCCACCTGGGCACACTGCCGGCTCCCCAGATGCATCTGGATTCCAGGGAAAGGGCACAACCAGGCTCCTGCAAGAAGCAGACGGGCACCCGCCTCCGTGCTGGGACGCGTGTCGGGCAGGACACAAGCACTGCGGCGAGTGCAGGCAGCGCTGTGCACAGCAGTCTTGGCTGAACATGCGCTTTTCCAGTCATCCCCTTAGTTATCATTATAATCTTCACACACAAAAAAAATCTGGACTTTTTAAACATTGCTTAAATGATTCTCTCCCCCAAAGAATTAAATTACCATTTATAGCCTATTCTTCCTATTAAACATTTATCAATTTATTCATCACTTCTAGGACTGAGACCTTTCATTTGTTTTACAATGAAGAAACCTTTGATCTGCAATTCTCCAAGGCTACCATTTTTTATTCTTTAGTTCTTCTTATTAAAAATAAAATACCTCTATTCTCCAAAATGCCTTGATGGCACTCTCAAAATGCCCATTTTAACAATGAGAAATTTTTTTTATCCTTACCTTGTGATAGACACTGTGGAAGTTTAAAAACTTTTTTTTTTTTTTTTAATCATAACAGTACAGTACTGCAAAAAAATGAGGTTTTACAGCCAAGAATCACCAGGCTGGAAGATTGCAACCAGGCAGTAACTACAAAGTGAGCCACAAGAATGCCTATCTCCCAAAGACACAGAAGCAAACAGCAAAAACAGAATTTCACAAAATTTCCTCACCTGACATGCTGAATTAACAAGTTTGCCCTGGGACACCTAAGCTGCACTCCAGCCCTGCCAGCGTGCGTCTGAGGGGCAACTCCTAAACAGAGCCCAAGCCAGAGCATGCATTAAGACTTAGAGGCAAAACCTGCAGAAGAACTTTTGGAAACAATATTTTAGCATTTTTCCCCCTTGTGCATCCTGTTCTCAACAGCTGGACACACAAAGACCCCTCTCAGCAAAACAATCGTTGGCACTTGGGTGTGACTATGACTACAGAAAGCAGGTTTACCCCTACCCAAGCTGCTAAAGGTCTGTTTCGCAATCAGCAGCCTCAGGCTGCTTCTACCGAGAGCAGGAAAAAATGTCGATGTGGATTTGCTTTACTGTACTTCTGGTACAACTCGCATCTCAGCTACTCCAAGGACCATGTATTTTTGCATTAGTTTACCCCATAAGGTTTTCTCCATTAACAGTACTAGAGGCACATGGATTACACACTATCAATCAATAAATCAGGGCGAAGGACCATTTGCCCAACCTCAGGTCTCGTGGCACAGACTGGCCATGGCCAGCTACATAACACCCCATTTGGCCCCATGTGAAGCACTAGGACATAACTATTGTCTGGCATATGGGTTTCAGATCTGAAGTTTGAAACAACCCGAGAGCTGTATCACTATCGCTCAGCAAAGAGGCACCCTGAAGCCCTGGAGAAGGCTGCAGGAGAGAGCCCCAGCGTTCAAAGCCATCAGCAGGGATTTGGCCTCGATGCTATGGCCTATGGGGAATGGCCCATGGGATGCAGGTGAGTACTAGCTGGTGTGGGCCAAATCTGTGCCAGGCAGCAGGCTAACATGTCTTCACGCTTATTCTTCTTGTTTACAAGTGGAGATGTTGCAATAAGGGTCACGCTTTATTGCTGATCCAACATAAAGCCAGGATGCCCGGCACCAAGCAATTCCCTAGGACAAGAGCATCTCAAGGACTGGTGCTGGTCCACCACACACAGTTGCATCTGCATTGCGTCTCAGTGCACCACAGAGGGCTTGCAGGCCTTCCACTGCACAAAAGTTTCTGAAAAGGGATTTTTCAATAGACCTAGTCAACAATTTTCCTTTAAAAGCATCCTCTCAGGAAAAATTGTTTTTTTATCCCAAACACACATTTTCCCCCATTTGCTCTCCACAGAAACTCTGATGTCTGTCAGGAAGAGCACTGCTTAAAAAGCAAAATGTGCTGTTTGCAGTTTGATTTTTAAAACAAGAACATTTTCTAGACAATGAAATCCTAATTTCTGCGCACCTCTGTCGCAGACAGATGAAGAACAAAGTAAAGCTGAACTCCCAACAGAAACTAGACCCCATTCCAAACCTGAATTCAGCTTAGATGCAATGCCAAATCAAGCCCATGATCATCTTCTGAGAGGTCAAGGAAAAAAGAAACCTAAAACACTCCATTCCCAACACTTACATACAGCAACACCAAAGCAGAACGACCGGCTAACTCAGTAGAGAAACAATAATATACTCCACTACCAAAGCAGAGCATATCAAGAGGATCAAAAACCACTTAGTGTCCAAGCCTCTGTTTAGTGCAACGTAAACCCTCCAGCTGCTACAGGGAGAGAAAAGGCAGCTTTTGCCAGCAGACACATTTGTGTAGGAGCCCCAGCTACAACCACAGGAAACTGCCAAGTGTACCTGTGCCCCCTCCTCCTCATCCCCACGGTCGTAGCTACCTGCATCAGGAGGGAGCAGGGGAGGAGCAGAGCCAGCAGGAAGCACAGAAATCCAGAAGACCGCTCCATAAAATAGCACGTGGTCAAGTGCAGCTAATTACGCTTTTGTCACCAAATACAAGACGGACCAAAAATATTACTGTCTTGTAAGTCACTTGCATATGCCAGAATATTTCCACTCTGCATAAATGGATTCCGTTCAAATATTGTGAAAATGAATTCATCCCAGAAAAACACAACAGGCCTAACGGCATGTCACCAGATGTCACCCGGGCTATGATACAGCCACTTGAGTATGCTCTTCACCAGCATCGCATAGGAGCCGTGAATGTCTGATGAGCCCCGGGAACGCGGGCTTGCCAAGCGCTTGTCAATCTCCAGCGTGTGTTATTCCTCTTCAGTAATCTAACGCCGGCATCTTGTTCCTGTGTACATAAAAGCTTGCTCAGCGTGTTCAAATTGTTATAATTCTGACAGCCTAATCATTTGGCGAAATGCTGCCATATTAACAGATAACAGCTTGCCCTCCCTGCTAACAGGAGGCTCCTGCTCTGCATCACTCGTTTCGGGGAAGAGGATGGACTAGGGGCTTTCACCTCCTGCTCCTGCTGGCGGGAGAATATTAATAGTACTTAATGCCCACTATGCCCAAAGCAGCGCTCAAATTCATGGTGGGGGGCTGTTTTACTTCGGCGAAACGACACAGACATGCAGAAAAAAGGCATCATTCCCATTTTACAGAGTGCTTCACAGAGACAGAAAAGAACTTTATGTGACAAAGGAAACGTGTGGGCTGAGAAAGCAAACGGAATTCATCCCACCCAGTCGTAGTCCAAATAACCATAACATTATTGAATTAGCGCTCTGCTTAAAATGAGTGGAGACCACAGGCTCCCGAAGAGTGGTTTGCAATTAACCTTTGCTCCGTGAGTCACAGGAATGACTGACGGAGGTCAGGCCAAAGGTTTCCCTTGCCCAGTACCCTGCCCGATAGGGCCTGCAACAGATGCGTATGGAGGAGTAAAAACAGGCAAAATACATTGTCATAACTCTACACAGCAACATAGCTATTTGCAGCTCCCACATTTCAGGAACTTGAGTGGATTTCTCTCTTTTTAAGAGCATTTGATGGATTTCTCTTCCACGAATTTGTACAGATGCTGTCTGCTGGCAACAAAAACTTCTGGCATCCACAAGGTCCAGCGGCAGCGAACTGCAGCGCTTCATTACGGATCTCCATCAGGTCACTTTAAGCCTGATGCCTCAGACTTAAAACAGCTGGGACAAAGAGTAAATAATCCTTCACTTTCCAGCTAAGCAAGTTTTCCTTTCCAATAATAGTTATTTTAGATCCCATTACTGTGGATACAAAGTTAGTTATTTTTTTGTATAACTTTGCATTCAGGTCCATCCTACAAAAAACACTAAGTTCTGGTCAAAAAATGCAGCAAAGTTTTAAGGCAAATGGTACATTTTTATGTTTGGTTTTTTGCTTTTTTTTTTAACACAGGAAACTATACATGTCTTCCCCCTTCCACAGGGTATAACCAGTCAGGAACGACTCCTGCAGCAGGGCCTCCTAGTACAGTAACCATAAGGGAAGTGCTTGATTATTTAGGCCAATGGTTCCCAAACGGTCTCTCTTCTAAAGTATGAACAACCTTCACCCCATAGTGCTCCTTTCCACAGAAACCCCTGCAAGCCTTCTTCCCTTAAATAAGGGATCAAGTTGTTATCAAGCCTGTCCTCTTATTTCTCTTTGCATTTTGTCCACAACTCGGATACCCACGTTCGTGCTCGCAATACCGCTGTCAAGTCCGAGGCCTCTCAGAGCGACCAGTAAAGGGAATACCTTCACTATATCAACAATGCATTGATCAATGTACAGGCTGGTTTGTACAGGAAATAAACAACCTCCATCCTGATCAAAGGTCCTGAACATGTAGCTTGACAGACTATAAGGAAGTGTTTTAAACACTGCAGGGCACTATGTTTGCATTTAATCCTTTCTTTTTTTATTACTTTCCTTTTTTTTTTTTTTTAAACATTTTTCCCCAACCTGTCAGTGTTTGCTTTCCAAGATTTGTTTATGCTATGTAAGCTGTAGGTTATTTCTGTTAGAGACCCTAATTTCCTCCTCTGCTGGGACTATGGCGATAGCCCCAAGGAAGTTTACGCTGAGAGAAAAGAGCATGACAGGCAGTGAATTAAGTGGTTCAGAAAGAGATTCAATTAGCTTCTCAGTGGAGGAAAATGAAGATAAAAAAAGAAAACCCGTGGCAGTTCCACTCTTCTGTCTCTGTCTCAACTTTGGCAAATGGGTCACCAAGAGACAGTCAAAAAAAATAATCAATATTTGAAACTTAATATGACATGTATTTTATTGACACAGGACTAATACCAAAATCTGTCATCCCCTTCCTTTTTTTTTTTTTAATTCTTCTTCTTGTATATATCATGTAAGATGGAAAAAGCTGATTTCAAACCTCCCACTGAGTATCCCGGCACCAACTACAGCAGCTGATCTACAGGAGCCGACTGTTAACATTCTTCCTCATCCGCAAATCCTCCATGGACGTAACCTTTACCCATATGCAGCACCTCCCTTGCCTCTCCGCTATGCCTCCTGTAGTGAGGACCAGCACCATGTATGGAGAGCAAGTGATCCAGAACAGATGTGATGCACATAATTAAAAATACAGTGGGAGAACAGCCAGTTACCTGCAAATGAAGTTATGCACTTGTCACCACCAGATGAGCCACAAGGCTGGAACAGCCCTGGGCTGCCCATTAGAGGCTGCAGAATGCCAGTGCCCCAGCAGCACCCCTCGTTCTCACTTTCCAGAGGCTTCAGGGTCAGACCCACAGCCAGAAAGAGCCTTTCACCTCTCCGACTCTAGCTTTACAAGGGATCAAGCGCTCCTGACAGTCCTTGTTCTTCTCCTGTCCTCCTGCCAAAAACATCTGTAAGTTCCAGCTTTTTCCTTGGCAACCCTCTCCAAGGGCAAGAGCGTAAGGGAGGAGCTTTTTCCCCTCCTCTTTTTTTTATTTTTCTAGTAGCCAATTCCCCAGCTGGCTGAGTTCAATTCATTTGTTTCTACTGAACTTTTGCTTTTCGAGCAGCTGTAAAATTAGATGGCAGGAAGCCTAGAGCTCCTGCGTAGGCATCTTCCTTACCATCTCCTAAGCCACAAAGTGCAGAAATGGTGTGCTTGTTCCAGTGAAGAAAGCCTGGACAACATTTCCACAAGACTTAGAAATGCTTTGAAACCCAGCGTTGAAAGCTCCTGGACTGACTGAGACTCGTATCCTGCAGGAGAAATCCCAACCTAACAAAACAGTAACGCCAGTATTGAGAAGGAGCCAGACCCCAAGAGGTGTTGCAGCTCTAAGTTTTGAAAATGCCAGATATTTCTAAATCTGATGCCTAAACTACTAAGCTGTCCCATCAGGCATTAGTGTAAGTATTTATTATTTTTAATACATGCTGCCTGCAGGCAGAGGCAAACAAAGTAAAAGAGAAACAAGTGCCCCTTCAGACTGCCAGCTGAAACAAGAAAGCTGGATGTATAGTTCAGACTTTGTACTTTCAAATGCATGTGCACCTACAAAGAGAGACAAAGCATTACAATCACGCTATTCCCAACTCCAACAATGTCTTTGCATTTAAAAACATACAGAATGCCATGAACATTCATTATTCTTTAATGGCACACTTTGGCCAGGAGAAACGAATGCAGGAAAATGAAAGACCTGGTTTGCTATTGAAAATTGAAGGCTTCTCATTAAAAGTTTTTTAAAAGAAAAGTGTAATAGTGAGGAAAAAGTGTATACTTTTAACTCCCTTCTCTTGTTCTTCCCCAACTGTGCTCTGGACCATGAAGATTAAGAAAGTATTAAGAAAGAATGCTTAATAAAGGTGGCTCTTTTCTTAAAAGCAGATTGCAAAAACTGTAAGGGAAGCTTAATCTGATTAAAATAATAATGACATTTACCAAACCAGAAACTTGGTTTTTAATAAGGAAGTCTGCATGCAAAAGAGTAATTCTCACATTTTTGTGAACAGAAGACTGTTTTATGCTAGACTATAAAAGGCTGTGTTCAGCTGTCCTTGGGATTTACAGGGTGCTAATAACAGATCTCCCATAACTTGTTTACCACACCAGAAATACATTCAGATAAATGCCATCATGGTGGATAAGTGATGTTACTCTAGGAGGGCTCAAAGTACCCTGGAGTCAATGCACAACCTTTTCACAGTCTTCCTTGGTAATGTCTTATCTGAAATAGGACAGACATAAAATTTAGATTATGTTAGCAACAGCCAACGACATGACACGTGGCACATCCACTTCATGAAGACTAATCCACGGAGAGACAGTAAGTTATTCCCTAGTCAATCTGTTTTCTGCACTACGGAGTTTTGCACAACCGAAGCCGGCAGCGTGCAGCACAGACCTCCCAGGACCGATCCCGAACAGTGCAGCAGGTGCCCAAAGCCAGACCTTGTAGCATCCTAAGAACTCCGCAAAAGGCAGCAGTTCTCAGCTTCCACTCAATTTTCACGGGCAAACACAACCTCTAATTTAGGAAAAAAAGACTACAGGGTGGTACACCCCCATTGAAAAAGTGCCAATACCCACTTTACAACAGCCCTTTTAAATACCAGGGTCTCTTCCAGCGAGTTTCATCTAACTTCCATTTCATTTTATTTCTACAGTCTACAGCCTCTTTGCTCACATACCTTTCAAGTCATTATTTCCCGAAGTGAAAGATAATGTACCATTATTATCCTATATCTTAAGAAAACGTGATACAATACTAGATCGATATCCCAGCCTACTATTAAATGGCTGTACAGCCAGCCACAAATCTTCCTGTCCTTATCACTCACATAGTGAAATACAGAAGTTTCTTCTCTCACACAAAAAGCTCTTGAACATTTAGTATCTTTTCCACTTAATGGCTTTATTCCTTCTTCAAGTCAGTTGCCCATATTCTAATGATGCATTTCCCCTATTACTTCTCCAGCTGCAATTTATGCATTTGTATGAATTTAACTCTGGTGAACAATAAATTCAGAGACAGAAAAACAGCAAGCAGTCATCATAGAAACTTCTTCAAGCCCATCTGCGTTAGTTTTGGTACAAGAGCAATCAAACATCCAGTGCTCAGTGGGGAACCATTCTCTGTTCCAGCTGACATACCACAAAGTCTCTGACCATGAGGCCACTGAGAATAAAATTGTCATCTTTCTTTTAGGAAAAGGATCTTGAACTTTTTTTTCTGCTCCACCCATCTCATGTGGGCCAGAACTGCCATTCTGTGGTAGCAACCTTGACCCAGTGCTCTCCCGAGTCAGGCTTGAACTGGCCACCAAGGACTGAGCTGCCTTACCCAGATGGTATCATTAAACGTGAAATCACAAACTGGTTGTGATTTCAACCAGTCACAGATGTCCTTTTATATACAGCTTCCTTGGAGAATGGGGCTCCTTTGGAGAGGAAAGGTATGGAGGACATTTCCTATCAAAATAGTGTAACAGCAGCACCATAAAAACTGAAAACAGTGGTCACAAGGTACAGTTCCTTACTGGTCTTACAAGGTATCAATACATAACCTTGTTAAAAAAATAAATCCTCTAGATAAACTGTGGTAGTTTTGTTTTGTTTTGTTTTAAATAAAAACACATCTGATTTTCAAGCACATGCATTTCTTCCTGATCTGAAGAGTTCTTCGAAGTCCTGGCCTTTTTTTTTTCCCCTTGCTTTTTGCCTAGCTTTTCACAAAACCTTATAAACATGGGGAAAGGTCAGCAAAGAATGACAGAAACTGATAGCTCAAGTCATCAGGTCATAAACCTTTCCAGCACATGGTCCCAGCAAAGCATAGTCTTAGCATGTCTTTAGAAAAACTTCATAGTCTCCCTGTCACCAACACAGGACAACTACTCCTGGAGAGTTTATATCCAAAATCTAAAACAAAAAAAAAAAAACAAAAAAACAACAAAACAAACAAACAAAAAAAAAAAAAACCCACACAAAAAAAAAAACCAACAACAACAACAAAAACCCCACGCAAAAACAACAACACACTTTGGGTAAAATTATTGAAGGATTTTTAAGAGAAAGGAGAGGGGGAAGAAAAAAAAACACGAAGAACAACAAACAAGAAAAATATCAGTAAAATGCCTTCGTCTTCCTGACAGCTTTCAGCCAGAGCTGTCCGGAGGGGAGGGCTCATGGACTGAAGCCGCCATGCCAAGCCCTCACTGCAGCCAGCACAGCCTTGGCGCAGGGAACCCCCCCGCCTCTCAAGAAGGACCGACGGGGGGACCCACAGCTGGGCTGGGGAGGGTTCCCCACCCAAACTTTCCCAACCACAGCACCCACATTTTTGCAGTGCTTCCAAGTGCTTCAAGAGGAAGCGCTCCAGCCATGTCAGGAACAACAGAGAAGGGTCCCCGCAGGAGGCTGTGTAGGATCCTGCCACCCATGGCAGTAGGTGTGGAGGGAGAAGGAAAGGAGAAAAGGAGGTTTCTGGTCTCTGGGGGATGGGTGTCAGCCATGCAGAGGAGACCCAGCACCACCGCCATGACGGTCCCTCCTCACAGGGACAGGGCTTCCCAGCTCCGGGCAAAAGTGCAAAACCTTGGCTTGTTCCTCAGAGAAATACCACTATTCTGCATTAATTCAATGTAGTACGCATCCCGTGTCGCCCAGGAGAGTATGGCAGGTGACAGGTCTCCTCTGGCTGCGGGCCAGAATGGGCGTGCACTGCCAGCCATGGCTGCTGCCTGCCCTGGTCACAGCCACACAGTCTCCCTGTGGATTTCGGGGGCAGGGGAGTGGGAAAGAGGGGCTTCTCACACAACTCCAGGAATCAGGTCCTGACCCTGCTCCCCAGGATGGTGGGGTTTCTCTTTGAGCAAGTCACCACTATTAATGCACTTCGCCGATGCCTAATTGCAGCAGAAAATACCACAAGAAAAACCCTGCGGTATCAGTAAAGGGTATTTTAACATGCAGGCATTCGGGTTACTTGGCCAGGGAGTGCCCGTGCGGGCACCGAGGGGCTGCGAGCAGGTCTGGAGCCCTCCTGCCCGCTGCCCCTCGCCAAGCAGGGCGAGCTCTGCAGCCGACAGGCACTGTCCCAGGCAGAAAAATCTCCAATTTGGTTTCAATTAAAAGAAACTATTTTGAAGACAATTCAATCCCAGTTCCAGGCACAGCAATTTCCAGCTCCCTGTTTTAGAAAACTCCTCTCCAAACACTGCCTGTCTCTGGCCACTGCACAAGCAGTGCTCTTTTTAGGCTGCGGACGTTAATCAAGCTGCTCTTTATTTTTAGATTTTCTTCATACGACTTCACACCACAAACTATTAACGTTATGTCTTGGAACATCAAAGTTATTCGTAGATCAATCAAACTGACAGAAAACGTTCCTCCTGCTTTGGGAGAACTGAACTCAGCTGGCTTTTTAATAGGAGAAGCTGCAAGAAAGCAAAAAAAAAAAAAAATTAAAATACCCCACACGCTATAAATCAACGGGTTGGACATCCTGGCCATGAATGAAATTTCTCCGAGGAGGTGGGGAGGGAGGGAGCAGCGCAGCAGCTTTTCCCCGCAGAGGCAGGAGAGCGGCGGGCCGGCACGCAGCGGCCCCAAGGCGGTTTGACTTCGGGGCAGCGCCCAGCGGAGGCCGGGGAGGGAGGCCTGGTCTCCGCGTTTCCAGCCCATTTAAAAGCACGTTTTCTCTCGCTCTCCTTTCCTTCCTCTGTCTCTGAAGGATATCACAGCTGCAAGAAATCTCATCCCCCAGTCCCCCTCCCAGCCTAACAGGAACCTTCTAACTCACCCCGTTCAAAACGCTGAATTATTCAGCTCATGTGCTCTGCCCTAGGGCTGCTGCAGGTATGGCCGTCCCTGCTGCGGGGAAAGGGAAGGATCGCAACCTGACATCGCGCTCCAGCCACCCGTCTAACCCGCGCCATAACCACACTCTTCATTCTCCATTTCCACCCACCCCAAGCAGGATTAAGAGAGACTGAAAATAAAAAATACAATTACTTCAAACCCTCTCTTTTCTGTTTACTGTACTGATGTCTGCTCTCAAAAACACCCCCGCTCCCTCTCTCCAAAAACAGAAAGAAGTCACAGGTCAGCAATGTGCCCGGTACTAGAGGCTGAATTTTATCTGGATTTCCTCACCTGCACTCAGAAGTACTTGGAAACCTTCTGCAACGCAGATTTTCGTTGGCACCTGGAGGCACAGGTAAACCATTAATCAGGAAACTCTGCTGCCGCATATGTCAACTGATGGAAGGGCGAAAGAAACCCGAACTTGTAAATGCAAATTAAAGATTAAAGGTATGTTGTCAGCTAGTACCACGATTTCTGATTGGAAAATTCTGACCTGCTACCAGTGATACGTTAGATTATGTAAAAGGAAGGATATTAGACATTTATTTTTTCCCCAGTTTGCTTACTTCGAGTAGAAAAGCAGAGCCAGCGACTCCCCCGAGCCCCATGCGACAGCTCACGCGATGCCACAGGCGTCCAGGGGAGACCTGAAACCCAGACGTGAAGTTCCAGCTTCTATAGATATCAACAGCTGAAGTATCATCAGAGGCTTGCAGGGGAGCGTTAGCAGTCACAGGCTGTCTGCTCAGACCAAGCAATACAAAGCCAGGCTGGCAGGAATCCGACACCTTTTTCCCTTTTCAAAGCAAAAATCTGGAGCTCCCTGAATATAACCATGCACACTGATTTGTTGACATTCAGTGGGAAGTACTGACTACTTCTTGCCTTTTTGCACCCCTCAATGTGAGACACCAAATAGGCTTGTGCTCTGATACTATAAAAAAAAAAAAACCCACACAATAAAAAACAAACAAGCCTCACACACAAAACAGCAGAAGAGAGTAAATATTAAAGACATTATCCCAATCCCTGAATTAACACAGGCTAAAACTTGACAGCAGAAGAAGGGAATCTTCCTCTCTTTCGAATTCTATGCACAGACACACATAATTGGGTTAGTCTCAAGATTGCAAAAACTTAAAACAGCAACTTTTTGTAAAAGCTACAAACTCTGGGGAAATTCTGTCAGTGGGCAAAGCAGGTGACATTCTCCAACACTTCTCCAGCTTCACGTTTATAACGAAGAGGATTGTCCTCCAATTTCTCAGCCTGAACAGCTTTACGAGGCAAACCGCAGCCCAGAACAATACATTCCTATTCTGAAGGTCTTACAGCTGATCTTTGAGTTATCCTCTCACCTAGAGACGCGAACCAAAAAGCACCAGGCAATGAGCTGTATGCTCACCCAGGCAGCTTGGTGAAGCTGCAGGCGTGTGAGAGCTTCCACCCTTGCTGCCTGCACCATCCTCGCCAGGACCCTGCACACAAGTCACCGTCGCACCACTGACCAGTGCCACCCAGCAGGACCCCAGCCATCACATCTAACTTCTGTTCATATTTTCCACATAGAAGAAAAACTATAGTAACTGTTGGAAGACATGGAACTTTTACTGACAAAGCACAGTATCTACTGATGGGGGGGATGAAAAAAAGGAAAAAAAAAAGAAACCTAACTAAAGCTGGGCTTATGATTTAAAGACCAGAAGATGCAAGTTTAATCTGTGAATATTTTTGCCCTGTTACCAGTCAAGAATTACTGGTTCTGCCATGTCAAAACACACTGGGCTTTTGTTATGCTTTCTGAAGTGTTATATTTACACATCGTGGTTATATTTTTTCTGGCTGCTTCTCTGATGCTTAAGGAATGATAAGGATTCCTTGCTGCATTAAAAGGGTTTAAAATGCAGTGCACAGCCAAGCAATTTGTGAAGCAATCGCTATGTTTCTAAAGTGAACTTTAATCTAGAAATGCTCATAAAAATCATATTATGGCATACGGAAACAATAATGTTAATTAAATAATTTGCATTTACATAGCAATCGGTCCCAAGGGCCAAGCATATAGTAGCATAATTCATATGAAGTACACCACGTGCTCAGTGGCAAAGGATCTTAAAGGTTTGACCCGAAGAAACCCAACTGCATGCAACATCTCCTTTCCCTTCCACCTTCTACCGTCAGGTCTTACACGTCCAAAGGCAGCCATGAGTTTTTGGCTGCCTCAGATTACCTTAGAAGGACTTTCATGCTTGGTGGTTAGCTGTGTGAGAAGTATCCACACCTTCGGTACACGCTACGTTTTGTTTCACTAAGCCATATGCAAGTGACAACAGGTCTTTGTGTAGCAAGGAGATGCTCCAGCACAAGCACCTTGCTTAACTTTCCATGCCAGGCCCTCTTCAGCTGGGCTGCTCCTCCCCAGGTAACAGAGGTACACAGGACTGTCCACCCTTAAGCCTTCTTTCATTTGTTCAACACAAGCAAAGATAACTGCGGAGATACTTAACACCCACAAGCCAGCTCTAATTCAATATTCTTGGTCAGACAGGCTTTGTACATGACAGAAATAGAACTAACCGCATTACAAGACAAATGAACTCTTTCCAAGATCCTGCCCATTTAAAGAGCAATGCCAAGCTCCTTATATTTATGTGGGTCTCTTAACAATTTAGGAAAGAATTAGTAGTAGCAAGAACCAGAAACGCTAAAAGCACACTATTGTTTTTAAATGAGGACACTGTCAAGATAAAATACATATCTACATATACACACACTTTTAAAATAAAACATAGACAATCCCATCTTCATTTGTGTTTTTTGTTCAGATTTTCTGCCGCATTTATTAGCTCTGTTGGAGAAGCAGCACTAGCTAATTTCATTATTTGTTCTCAGCCAGTTTGACTTTTTGGCTTCCTTCCTATGCCCTAACAGAGTTGCTCTGTTTCCAAAGAAGGGAAAACAGCCATTGCATTACTGGAGATTGGATAGTTTTCCCAAGTCCACTCTAGCTCGGTGGGAGGAAAGCATCCCAACCAGCAGCAGGCACTGGCACCTGCTCTGCCAGCTCCAGCCTGGACGAGAGCAGGACGTGCCATGACAAAGCTCTCTGGAGAGCTGGAGCTGCTGGATGAGTAGGGCGGGTGGGGAGGATATTCATCTGCAAGACTGGAAAGTCCCTTGGTAAATCAGAAGAACTAAAAAGTGGAAGTGCCTATGCTAGGTTTCAAACTGGAACTTGGTTCTTGGAGATGATTTTGCACCATGGGATGGCAACCCTCATTACCCACGGAGGCTGGAGGCCCAAGGCTTTGCTGGGGGAACATGTCCAGTCCTCACCTTCTTCTGGCTGCTACACAAACACACCATACACACAAAAGGGTGAAATGAAACACCTGCAGGCTTTCCTTGTAAGTGGGCACTTGACATTGCACAAAGCTGAAATACTTCAGCTAGTCCCACATAGGTGTGGCTTTGATCTAAATCGCCCAGCTCAACCCCATTAAATCAAAAGGCTGCTGTAAGTAATGCAGATCTTCATAAGCCTGAAGATCCTGATCTTTCGTAACACACCCCTTATCAGGCCTAACTTGCCTCTTTGTATCTGGCAGAAAAAAAAAGCCCCAAAACCCTAAAAACAAAATAAAGGATAAAGAACTAATAAAAGGCAGGTCTAATCTAAGTCCCACAAGTTTCAAAGGGATTTGCATATGGCCCAGTGCTGCCATAGTATTTTTCACATCTGTGGGGCATTAAAGGAAATAACCAAATCTTGAAATTAAAGTTGGGTGTCCCTCGTGGCAGTTCTGAGGAACTAAGCCTTTTTCCTTGCCCCTTCATTTTCTTTTCATCTTCGATTTTGTTTGCCACTGCTAACTTAATATACAGGAGTTAATTTCTTTCCTGACTCGAGGTATCACTAGGGGAATATTGTGTGTTACTGTGGCGGCTGGAAGTCATTACATCTATATAAAAATTAACCTGTGGCACTACTCTAATCTTTTTTTTCTCTTGTTCTTTTTTCTTTTTTTTTATTTATACAAAAGCACCTGACTTATTAATACTGGAGTTGGAGCAATTGCTAATGCAAATAACTGAAACTCTAACTACATTAAATATGCAAATACAAACCCTTAAGCATTTCCCTAAATCAATATAAATAAGATCCTAGTCCTTGAGCTGCAGAAGTACGAGGGATCCTACAGCAATGTAGCATGCACCAAGGAAAGATTCGTTTTGTATCCCACCCACCTTCATGATAAACCTTTCATATGAAAACAAACCACCTACTTAAGCCAACCTCACAAACAAAATGGGAAAATAATATTTATATTTCAGAAGCGGATATTAAGACTAAGCCCTTAAGGAAACAAGTTAAATGGACTGAAAAAGAGGAAATGATGGACAGAAAACAATTGAAGTTGTTGAACACACTGAATATAGTGGTTATACAAATTCAGACATTAAACCCATCAATCCTTAAACTCCTCATTTCTGAAATGAGCTCTTCCATGCTCAAATACATACCGGGTCTAAACATGGGAGGGGGCAAACCACCACACCTCCCAAAGCTAGCTAATCAGAGTATTTTTATATATAACGCTCTTCTTCCAGAAGTGTTATGACTACATCTATATTATTTTCCTACATGTTTAGTGCACACAAGCAGCAGGGAAAATCATCCTGTGCCGAGCTCCGTGCTGCCATTGCTAGATTGCAGCTAGTAGCCAACGTATCACTTGAAGCAAGCTGAGGTGTTTCTACCCTGCGGTGTATTTTTGGGACTGATGTAGTCATACCTATGAGGTCACCCAGTAAAGAAACAAAACTTTCAGGCATGTGCTCATCCCAGAACTGTGTAACAACCAATCCAGCCATTGTTCATTTAAAGCCATCTCATCCGTTCTAGGGACACAAAAGGCACAACAGCTCATTTTTCAACATTCAGAGGCCACAAGAGATCTTATCAAGAAGCTTGGCACGAAGAATGCCGTGCATTTCCACCTCCCCTGACACCAAAACTGCACGATGATGCCAGAGCATGGACAGCAAAAACATAACAAAAGAAACCCCTCAAACATGTGGAAAACAGAACATGTTCTATATGTTAACAAACTATATATGATGCCATCCCTAAGGGTTGTAACATACTTCCTAATCTGTAGCATACTGCGGTTTCCCACAAAAGCGTGCTCAAACCATCACCGAGAAACTGAACAGCTCTTAATCAGAGAGGGATTATTCTCCCTAAGAATCAACCCATCTGAAGACTAGTCCTGGGGCAGGCTCCTACCCTCATCGCTGGAAAGCAACCGCCACCTCAGAAAGGCAACGCACCCCATCCCAAAAGCGATGCCTCAAAAGATGGGACAAACCACTGCTGGGTACCCACCTCGTCACTCCACGAGCTACAGAGGGGAGGACAGAGCGCCTGGCTCCCGCTGCACCCCCAGCTGAACGCCCCAATATGGACGTTCAGCAAGCTGAAGCCCAGCCTGGTGCACGACACCGCAGGACGGCAGTGCTCTCCATACAGCTGGCACTGACTCGGGCAAGAAAAATGAAGCCCTGGATCACCGAGGGCCCCCGGGGGGGGGGGGGGAGCTAATTGTTTTCCAAAAAATGGACATAATTAAAAGCATAGCTGTGCGCGAACGTGAGGTAAGCGAAGGTGGGAAATTACAGTTTGTTCCTGACTGCTCTGGTGTATTTTGCTACACTGCGATTAAAGGGCAGGTCACCTCCCTGCCAGCTCTCAGAGAAGGGGATATTTCCTTTCCAAGGCAGTTACACAGAGCAAGTTACAGCTGGGAATGTAACGCACTATCAGTCACCACCTTGGTTTACCCTCTGAAAGCCTGAAACGCTACCTGACACTTAGAAACTGCAACACACACATGTGCCAGCCCTGTGCTCCCTTCTCCCGCATCCTCCTTCACCGTCCGCCGAGCTCGCTTGCCGAGACTTGTGCTCTCCTCCAGCCAGGGAGCGCGTCCCTCCCCGCTGAGCATGGCGTGACTAACGCAACCAGTAACGGTGCCCCGGCACAGATTTGAGTGCAACCCAGAGCCCAACTCCCCCCCAGACCCGCGGGGAGACGAGACTGCGCCCCGGCAGCAGGGCAGGAGGCAGCCCTTCATCAAGCGCCGAGCAGAGACGCTGCTGTCAGGCCCTGCGGAGGGACAGGGTGTTTCGGTCAGGGCTACAGGCCGTGCTTCAGACCGGGCCTCCTTCCCCCCGGTCCGGCGTACGGCTCGAAGGGCGCTTGCAGCAGCCTGCCATCGCAAGCCTTAAACGGTCTGAAATGCATCCTTGCTGTTCTCCCCTAGTGCAACAGCGTTACTGTCATGATTTATAAATGAAAGCGATCAGGCAGCAGTTCAATACTATAGATATTTTTTTTTTTCTTAATTTCACAGGACCAAGATTTTATATATTCTATTTCAGCTAGAGCTCTGACTCATTCCCTGTCCCGGGCATCTGTACTGCAGCAGATGAGAAATCAAACACTGCAGCACCTAAGCACCTTGAGGCTAGAGTCTGAACTTGAACCTGGCTGCCACCTTCTCCTAAAGCTGTTTCCAAAGCAGCTTAAGAAGTGTGAACTTTTTAATGTATTTAATTTTTGCATTTTCCCCAACCCTACCTCCCTTCAGAAATACGATCCTTTACAAAAATCTCTAGGGATATCGTTTTTTGATTTATTGGAATAATACTGTAGCGCACAATTACTGTGTCGGAATCTGGGGATATGAAAAATGATAACAACTTCTATTCCACCGACTCTCCCTTTCCTGTAACAAACTACTACTGCACTACCCAAAGATAGTAAAGCAGATTTTGTCCTGCTACTCGAACTGTTTAGTATCCATCCACAGATACTGAACTAGACACCTCTTTTTACTATAGTTGTTTGTCATCTTTCACACTGGCACAAAACCTGATGAATTCCAAAGCATTACTTTGGTTTCATCGCTCAAGCTGCCGTAAGTACAATTTTGATCATCACATAAACCATTTATTTATTTTTGCTAGATCAGGTCCAGTTATTGCACTCGTTACAGTCAATCTCTAAGCCAGCAAGGTTCAGACCCAGCAAAGAGGTAAAGTAAGTGAAGCAAGGACCACTGTGAAAGACAGGGAAGACAATTTTTGTAATGACCTGACAGTACGGCGTTCACTTAGGGATGATGTTTAACCAAGTAACAGTTTATTAACTCCTTCTTCTATTTTCAAAGATTCAGAAATTCAGTTTCTAGCAATGACTTCATTGCGATCTGTGGTCCCTTATCATTTCAGAATAGGCAGCCATCAGATTGTACATAACCTGTCCAACACAAGTACTCTAGACAGTGGCAGCCATTTCGTGAAATTCTACTTTGATGGCTTAAGAAAGCTGTGATAAAGTCTCCATCTTTTCACCTCCCTGGTCTTGACACAAGCTAAAGATTTCTTATCTTGGAGTTCAAAATGAAGCTATCCCGTTCCATATTTATCACAGAATCATAGAACCTTTGGGTTAGAAAGTACCTTTAGAGGTCATCTAGTCCAATCCCCCTGCAATGAGTAGGGACACCTTCAACTAGATCAGGTTGCTCAGAGCCCCATCCAATTTGACCTGGAATGGTTCCAGGGATGGGGCATCTACCACCTCTCTGGGCAACCTGGGCCAGTGGTTCACCACCCTCAGTGGGAAAAATTTCTTCCTTAGATCTACTCTAAATCTGCCCTCTAAAAGAGGGCAGATAAAACTAAACTAAAAGTTTAAAACCATTACCCCTTGTCGTATCACTTACAGACCCTGCTAAACAGTCTGTCCCCATCTTTCTCATCAGCCCCCTTTAAGTCCTGGCAGGCTGCAAGAAGGTCTCCCCGGAGCCTTCTCTTCTCCAGGATGAACAACCCCAACTCTCTCAGCCTGGCCTCACAGCAGAGCTGTTCCAGCCCTCTGAGCATTTTTGTGGCCTCCTCTGGCCCCGCTCCAACAGGTCCATGTCTCTCCTGTGCTGAGGGCTCCAGAGCTGGACGCAGCACTGCAGGGGGGTCTCCCCAGAGCGGAGCAGAGGGGCAGAATCCCCTCCCTCACCCTGCTGGCCACGCGGCTTTGGGTGCAGCCCAGGAGACAGTTGTCCTTCTGGGCTGTGAGCGCACGTTGCCGGCTCATGTCCAGCTTTTCATCCACCAGTACCCCCAAGTCCTTCTGGGCAGGGCTGCTCTCAATCCCCTCCTCCCCCAGCCTGTGCTGATACCTGGGGTTGCCCCGACCCAGGTGCAGGACCCTGAGGTTACAAAATGGAAGCCTCTGTTCAGATGCCAAATCTGCAACATTAGCATCTTCTCTTGCTTTCCCTGCTGCACACACCTGACTTATAGGCTGCTTGTCTGGGTCCGTAGCAACTGGTCCTTGTTTATCCATATGTACCTGCGCAGCTGGACTTGCTTTGGCTGGGAATGGGAGCTTCATTCCACTGAAAACAAAACCAGTCCCTTTCTCCTAGGAAAAGCAAGCCAGGAACTGGCCCAGCTCAGAGCACAGTCCAACAGAACAAGAGACATCAAGCGCACATGATGGGCTGAATCTACCTCGGAAGGCTTACAGACACAAGAAAATCAAGCAAACCAGAAAAACTCAACCTTCAAGTTCTTAGCACACCAGTGCTTATAATTTCAATGAAAGGTAAAACATGTAGGATGTATTAACTTCCTATTTCATTCTAAAAACAACCTGCCAGTCTGATACAAACAGCAGTATTTGTATTCAGCTCTATCTTTCAGCACTTAAAAGGTCACAAAATGGAAGGGGGGGGGGGCGGAAAAAAGACATAACAGACCACCCTTCTCTTTGCAAAATCCCACAGAGCTCCCTTCCAGGCCATGGAGACAGCAGTTTGTGCCCCCAGTGTCCCCCCAGTGCTGAGAGTCCCTGTCCCATGGCTCAGGGGAAAGACACTCTGATGCTCTTTCTGGGTGCAAGCAGCAGCAAACCAAAGCGATGCCTGTGTCGTGACTGAAGGAGCACCATGCTGCTTGCCAAGGTGCAGCTTGTTTGGTGCTGCTGCCCAAATATCAGGGAAGGCTGGGGTACACTGGAAGGCAGTGATGGCTCACATCTCATGGTCTACATTTAAGATTTAGTCTCACAGACTCTAGCACGTAAAATTACTACTGGCTTTGACAAATCGTGCATAAAATGCAGGAGCTCCTGCTGGGAACAGAAAGCACTGAGTTCAGAGGGGAGATCTTGGGTGATCCTCATCCAGGGGTTTTATGCTCTTGCCTTTTGTTGGGTGATTTCAGCCTGGAGGCTCACATCACTTCTGTGGGGAAAGGTCATTGCCAAGTGGTAGCTAAGCAACAGCTAAAGAGTTGTGGCAGTCAGAAGCCACAATGTTTTGTTTTCTTTAAGTTAACTTTTTAAGAAGTGATGGACAGTCCTTAGAACAGCCAGTGACATCCTCCACAGGAAGCCAGTTAAGGTGATTTCTTTTTATTTCTTAAGTAGTTTGTGTATTTGAGCCAAACAAAGCTAGGAATTAATCTGGAAAAATGCTGAATAAACATAGAAGAGCTACTTGAATTTCTCCCTGATCACGTTTTATATTACACCAAAACGTCCAGCTTCCACAAAACAATACTGGGAGGCCAGTGCTGTTCCTCTGAGGACAGCCTGCTCAGTGCTCCCTTCTGTGCCGCTTCGCAGTCCCCATCTGCTCCAGCCAGGACAAGGGAAAACAGCCTGGTCACTGCTCACTCTGCACAGGAGGAGTGTGCAGGGGCACCGGCCCCCAACCCTTCCATGCCACGGAGCACGGGTCAGCGTGGCTGGAGATCCTCCACCCTGCTCAGCTCCAACTGCTGATGCATGAATGCAGATCTCCGTTACAGCTGCACATCCAAGGGTTTGCCAAATACTCCTCTGATTATCTGGATAACAACTGCATTAACCCAGTCTTTCAGAGACCCTGGGCACACTAAAGCCTCAAGCTGTGAAATGACTTAAGGTAACTCTGCCATGCAGTTTCTTAGGCATTTTCGTCCTTTATTTCCCCTTTCAATGAACACTCTGAACTCTATGTTACAGGGTTGGGTCCCCACTTTGTTTGCTTTCCTCCCAACTCTTAGGTTGCTGGCTAGCACGGATTTAAAAGGAGGAGTAGAGGATGTCCACACACCATGCAACATCACCACTGAAATGCAGGTGTTGCTATGCTGTCAGTGCCTCTAGGGCTGGAAGGCCTTAAATCGGTGTCCTGAAGTGCTTTCTGCAATTCAAGCAGCTAAATATTGAGCACACAGTTCAGTAGGCAAAAATGTAAATGCTCTTGTGCTTCATCTGTGCTCTGACTCATCTACCTGAAGCATTTGCTCTTCGGTGCACGGGCAGTCTGAACAGCCTGCACAATGCCTAGTGCCTAGTCATACCAAAAACCTCTGGGCCCTACTGAAATATTAATAACGATAGCAAGGGGAGTCAACAAAACCTTCCAGCATCTCTTCCCCAGTCAACTCCCATGCCAGAAACAGGGACACGAAGGAAAGGGGCGATATGCACATCCTGGCTGGTTGGATCCTTGGTGCCTTTAGCTCTTCGACACGGCCCTACAGCCATACAAACAAATGCTGGCAAGGCAATCTGTGACCTACTTTCCCTCCCTTTGCACAGGGTACTGTGCCATTGTGAAACTGCCACTGAATTTCAGCTTCATAATGATGACGAGAGGGATTTCAAGCGGCCACACGCTGTGCAGCTAACGGTGCGATGGCAGCCACTGCCCCGGCATCCCATGCATTCTGTCGGGGAGCCTCCGCCACGCCAGGCTCCAGCTGCCCCATGGGGCAGAGGTGCAGCCCTCCGGGGCAGCACAGCAGTGGGCTCACACAGCACTCTACCCACGTCCCCAGAATTGCTATCTCCCCCCTCCTCTCCCTCAAGATCTACCTGGACAACCATCCCTAAGCGACTGCGCTGAAGTGTCTCGCACATCCTCTCAGCCTTTGAAGACCTTTATGCTGCTGAGACCACTGCCACCTCCCTGCTGCCTAGCAGGGAGATGACCATGCCAATAATGCCAGGCAAAGCATCATGATCCAGCTACAAGCTGTTGATATGGGTTGCTTATAGTTGTCCCACAGAAGGCGGCCCTACAGCCAAACTCGAGATATAAACAACTATTTGAGCAATTTAAGTAGGAAACATTGGTGCTTAGCACAGCTCTGAAATGACCTAATGGGTGCCGAAGTGTGGATTTGGGAGCCTAACTTCAAGCACACAAGTTTGACAATGTTGTCTGAGGGCCCACATAAGGATCCCAAAACCAGCTGTGCAGCATCCGCACCACGTGAGAGCTCACACTGGGCAGCTGAGCCTCCTCCAGGCACCACGAGGCTGGTCCTACACAGGAGCTCCCTTGCCACCTGTGCCCACATCACCTCCAAGCTGGACATCTTTGGGCAGTTATCAAGCAGTGTTATCCCAGTGACGCATCCTCCAGACCAGAGCGAGCCCACGGGCTGAAGAGGGTGAGCTTGGCCTGTTTCCGCAGATGTGCTCCTGCTGCAACCGGTGTCAGCCGCTTCTACATAGCAAAAATGCCTGCCAGGACAGGTTTGAACTCAGGCTCAGGGAGACCTGGCCACTGCAGATCCCAAGTCTTCTTCATCTGTACAAAGGATGAGCTGGCCAGGCAGCCTTTCCTGAGGGCTGATGACAAGCGTTTCCCTGCATTACCATTTCCCACTTATCCTTGCAGCCCTAGGGCAAGCTCCGAGTCTATACTGGTTAAAAACATCCTATTAGGTAACTTTGTGATCTTCAAATGGGGGTCTATTATCTTAACTCAAAGGCACGCCTCATCCAGTGCCTCCACATAATACAATGTTAAATGAAAGGGGAATAAAGAAGGAAGTGCTCTCAGTCTTACAAGAACAGATTGATCCCCAGCTGTTTTTCTTTTCCCTCCTATGACTACAGAATAAGAAACAGCTGTGACTCCCACCAAACATTGCCCTTCACTACCCTAGTGAAAACGCACTGAAAGCTATTTTAATATTTTGATAGTTTGACACCTACTGAGGTTAGCAGAGTCCCCTGGAGCACTCCTTTTTCTACAAAGGGACTCGTCGTGCAATACCTTCTCGGTATTGCACAACCCCTTTCTTAAAAAAACACTATGCTATTAACGTAATTAGCTGATTAATCTTTCAGCCTCACTTAGCATTAAATAATCACCTGGATGCAGAATGCTTTTTCCTTAAAGAGAGTGCACCTCAAGTGTTTATCCAGCCCACTAATGCAAGGGATACCAAGCAGTCCAACTGGTGGTCAAGAAGGAAAGCACACAGTACTGCTGGGCATGCTGGGGACAAGCAGGTATTGAAAAATCAAATCAAAAACCACAACACTCATCCCTTTATGCCTGCCATCTCCTTAGGATGAGACAATTTCCATTTTCTAATTATAAAAGAAGTTTAAAGGAGTATATTGAAAATACACACACAAAAGTGATTCATTTAAGTGTCTCCCAGAATTTAAGGTGAAGAGCACACTGCTGGACTCATCAGCTGAAGCCACGAATGAGTTCAAACCAAACGGCTCCTGGATCAAGCCCACCATTTCCAACTGAGCTACAGCATCTCTCCCACAGAAGCACCCAGTTGTGAAAGCAGGCGACAGCCACGCATCACATTTCTGGCTGAGTTCTTCCCAATGGTTAATTGCCCTCGCTGTGAAAAGAAGAACTCAAGTGTGCCTTATTTCCTTCAGTTCTGCTTTCCAGAACACTAGGTCTTGTTACACCTCCACCTGTCAGACTGAAGTACGACCTATTCTCAGTAATCTTCTCCCTATGCAGGTACAAACAGACCATAAACAAATACCTTTTCTATTACTACTTTCACTTCCCCTCCATCTGAGAGTGGGGTTTCCATTTCTCTGAAAAACAACACCTACCTTCTGGCTTGCAAAATTACAGGGTTTGGTCATCAGGTGAAATTTCCTTAAGCTCCCAATTTTCATTCACATTGCCTCCTCCAAAGCTTTTGTTTTCAAATCACTTGCTCATAAATGGTGTAAATGATATGAGATGCCAAAACCCTCCTCCCATTTTCCCTGCAATAAAGATGAGTGGAACACGCGTGGCAATCAGAAGGATACAGAGCAATATGCAAACAAGTGAGCAACACCTGCTAACTCATCTTTAGTAAAATGCTGGGTTTGTATATGTCTTCAGAGAAGTGAAACGTCTGATACCTCCATTGAAGATTTGCCTGCATCAATGCTCAGGATAAGGCCCTGCTGCAATGTTTTAAAGCTTACTGTGAAGCTGTTAAAAAAAAGAAAAAAGAAAAGCCACCAAAACAGAAGACAGCTAGGAAGCATACACATTCATTCTGCAAACTTCATTAAGAAAGGACAGTTCAAGATAATTATTGCCAGTAATACACCACCAGTGTACTAGCACTTTCTGCTGTTCTCAACTCCTGGGTGAGGCTACAACATAGCTCAAATGGTTCTTGTAACCTTAAAACAATCCTGCTTTCCACTTTTAACAGACTCTTAATAAGACAGTCAATATTTCAGACAGGAAAGCTCATCTTGTTCCTCCTTTCACTTCAACCAAGTGTCAAGAAACAAAATGGAGTGGGAGTTAAGTATCCTGCCACCAGGACAGGCATCACAGAGCATCCAGAGCACTCACACGCCTCTCCCCACACCCTGAGAATACGACTCCATCAATTACCAACATTATATTTAGTTAATGTAATTAATTTAGCTACACACATAGGTCAGTAACAGTACCTTCGGAGCAGAATTTCCCCCGTCACTCATGTAGGGGAAGGAAAAAAAAGTTTCTAATTAATTTTATTATTGCATTGACAAAGTAATAGGAACCAGAACAAAAAACAGTTTTAATGATATTCAAGCAACAATCTGCCTTCCCCCCACCCCCATTTTCAGCACTTCAAGCAAAACACACAAACAAAATCACATTCTCCATCTTGTCTCTGGCTGTTGTTGTTAAGTTCCAGCAAAATCCCTTCAGGCATATTAGAATGCTGTAAGGGCATAATTAAACCTTCAACAACCATGAAGGATATTACCTTTTGCAACAGGAATGGGAAAGAAAGTCCTATACTTCTCTAAGGACCAGATTTGCTGCGTGTAACACTTATCAGCCCCTGACTTGAGTTTTCATTGTGTAAATGTGTAACTAATGGTGATTAATACTAAACATACGAGATGCAATGGAAACCTTCAGACACCAGCTGGGACACTGGCGAACCCAAAGGGATCGCCAAGGTGTGCTACCATGAATACACACCTCTCATAGCCCCTGCAGAAATCTCCCGAGGTTGGCAGAAGCACCGTCTTCCCTGTAGGAGATGACTTCCTACCCTTCTCCAGAACAGTGAATGACTCAAAGACAGTCTAGCAGTGTCAGTGCTTTGCTCTGTGTAGTTAGCATTGCACTGATTTACAGGCTCAATCTGGAGGCTTTTTCGTGTTTTCTTCTCTCCTTTCCATGTTCGTAATCAGATAGGGTGGATGCTCTCGCACCACGTTCATGGTGCCTCCCTGCAGCCCAAGGAACCTGCCGGGTACCTCTTGCATCCAGCCAAAAATCCATCTTCCTGGGCACCAGAAATTAAAAAATACAAAGCAAGGCCAGCCAACCATGCCTCTTTCCATAGGGTGATTTATGAACTCATAAAACTTGAGAACTCAATCAATAGGTAATGAAGTAAAACAGTAACGATGGCAGGCCGCTCAGCTGATGGGCACTCCTGACATGTCTGGGCTGAAAAGATTCAGTTCACTTACTCAGAAGAGCCCTCACCCTCTAACACATGTTGATTGATGTGCAATGCAAAAATGCAGTCTGCTGCACAAGCTCTAAATTCTTTATTTTATTCATTCTTTATATAACTCCTTCATTATTTTTTTTGTTTGAATTGAATTCCTGAATTGAGATCTCTCTGTGCATTAGTAAATTCCATCTTGATTTATCAAGATTCAAGCTTCAACCAGCATATTTAATGTCTATGTCTATTTGCTACCATTACTAGTGCTGAAATCCTTGTAGCCCTATACACTTATTGTCAGATTAGTCAACATGGTGGATATAATGAGGCACAATGCACTTCAGGGTCGTCTTAACATTAGAGAGAGCCTCTGCTCCCTGTAATCACTGCAGCACACAGGCATATGTGCGATAGCGCTTGAATGAAGGAAGATCTAAAGGCTGGAACTCGACATATCCCCAGCTTCCATTTGTACTATCAACACAATCATCCGGTCATCTCTCCTTTTCTTTGACAGCTGTAATATCTGCAATTAAAATCTGAATCAGTGGGGGCTATTTTAAGAACAAAGAAGGTATTTCAGCTCCATGGAGCACTGCAAGATTGGGTAGGATATGCCACAATCAGCATTCCACCTCATTAAAACAGCTTTGCTGTGGACCATTCGTTCTGAAAGCATTCTACAACTGTATATACACAACACAAGAACCACTCAGCACCAGTGTTTTCTGAAATCCAGCCAGCTTCATACTGCCTTTGCACATGAAGGAACTTTTCACAACAGCCCTTTGGGTCAGAGGAACAACTGGAGCCAAGAAGAATTCGAGGGAAGCAGTGTGATTCCTTGCTGGGGACTGGGAATGGCAATACCCTCCCCTCTTGCACAAGGTATCACAGGAACATCGTTCGAGCAACCAGACATGGTCAGGAATTTGGTCCATGCTGCACCCAGGAGGTACCACATGAGATGCTCTTGCTTCTCCCCGTTCTCCATGGCAGCGACAGTTATCGCTTTCCTCCTCCAAAGCCCTACACAGCACACTAAAACCCCATCGATAACTGAATCCCCCATAGAATAAAAACAGAGTTGGTAAGACAACAGATGTCAGAGATTCTTAAGAACCATACTTCAGCTGGACTCTGAGAGGTTAGAATTCAGCATTTCAGACCCTAGAAGCACGTCTGCGCTGCAGAGGGAACCCGAGCAGGTCCCCAGATGTGGATGTGGCATGGGGCAGACGTGCCCATCTCTCCTCCGAACGCATTTCGGAGCTGTGACGAGGAGGGATTCAGCACAGGGGATACTGCTCACCTTGATTTGAACAGACACGCAACCACGTTGCTCACACATCAAAGCACGTTGTAAATTCAGCCGTTTCTGAAGGCACGCCTGTATATGTCAGGACTCAGATATGCACACGAGTTGTCCAATAAAACTGGTTTAAAATGCTACAATATCTTTTGTCTGTAAAGATAATTACTAAATGTGGAAATAAAGAAAAATCTAGATGTCAGGAAAGAACCATAATCTTGGTTGGAAATGTTTTTTTAAATGGCATTTGGAAGAACACACATTCCCATTAAAGAAGGATGAAAACAGGTAGATCCCGTGAGCTGCAGGAGTTTGACGCAGCTCAGGAAAAAAAGAAAAAAAAATAGTTTGGCTTAACTTCTCTCAAGTTGGGCCTCCAAGATGATGAGATAATCCAAGTCACTATTTATATTTACTTCCCTATTCTACCTGTTCAGAGAGATGGGTTCTCACAGGGCCAGAAGCAAACTGCCTACCACAGGGCCAGATTAAGGCAGAGAGATTTTTTTTTTTTTTTTTACATTTTTTTTAAAAGGGGGAAAAAATTTAAAAAAACACCACAGAAACTTGGATTCTTTTCTCATTTAGTGTTTGAGCTCCTTTCATTTATTTTACCAGCTTCCCTTTGCTAAGATTTATTTTAACAATATCCAGTTATTGAATGCACCAGATAGCATGAGACTAGAGATAAGTTTGCAAGACATGACAGCAAAGCAAATTAAAATAGTGGAAGCTGTCAATGCACACCTAACTCCTGCTTAATGCCAAACCCCTGTCCTGCAATGGTACACTGCTGAAGAATTTAGATACAAGCACAACCCAATGGGATTTATCACAGTGAATTTGTTTTAATACATTGCTACCTTTCAACTTGTCTTTGTTGCACTTTCTCCTAAAAAAAAAAAAAATTCCAACTTCCTTAGCAATGAATATATTGAACCAGTATAATGGATCGTTATCAAATAAATCTCTGGTTTGCCAGGAAATAATAAAAAATTGTGAAGCACTACACTGCATTACAGACTGCTTTTCTTCCTCACATTGCAAGCTATCACCCAATTAACAGAAGAACACAAGAGTTTCAGCTGCCCAAGCACTGGGGCATGGTGGCACCTTAGATGCATCTTGGAAGCTGAGACACCCATGCCTTTCTGTATCAACAATAACGTGCTACTCCAAAGCTCCTGACATGGCAGTAGACATCTCTGTTTAGGCAACCCAACTCCAGCCTTCATGCCTCTTTAAGCATCACAATGCTCAGCAAACATTGCACCAGTTAGCTTTGGGTCTCGATTATTTTCATGCTCTCCAAAAAGAGCCTGTGGGTGCTGCCAAGACAAAGGCTACTAGTCAGAAGCTTTTAAAAGGAGTCAAGATGGAAGGGGAATACAGACTGCATCCAGGCACTCTCAGAATGACAGACAGCTGATAATTCCTTAACCCAAAGGAAAATAAAATACTCATGAATTTTTATACTGCATAAAGTCATTACAAAGAGCAAGGTTGGGAGTACGTGGTCTCTTCCAGCGTGGGTGTACTGTTTGGGTCCCTGTATTTGGCACCATCTACTGCACCCATCACTTGTCTTCTAGGAATAAATTAAAAACTGAAGCTCTGAGGACAGGCTTTCACTGGATTAGCTCACAAATTCTCCTTTGCTTGCAGATCACATCAATTAAGCACAGAGCAAAGAGAAATGTACTGACTTGGGATACGGACGGCCCAAGTTCAAGCCCTTACACCACTCAATTCAAAGTAATTGGGATGAGGAAATGCGCTTGAGTCAAAAAAAGGCATCTTAACTGCAGTACCTGACACTTCTGGTTTCATGGAAAGGAAGGAAAGCAGAGTGCATTCACACTGGTACAGAGTAAAGTCAGATTTCAATCTTCGCAAGTTACTGAAAGCACAACTGCATTTCTCCAGTCTCCCAACACTTCCCAGCAGAGTTTGCACAGATAAGAGCACCTGGGACTAACTCAGTCCCACCAAGCTGCCAACAGTCACATTGCCCATATGTCTATATAACCTTCTTTGGCTTCCTTTGCCTTTAATGTCCCTGAGTGAATAATCACAAGAACTTTTTCATTGCTGGGTCAAGCACTTCTTTGATTCTTTGCCAGCAAATCAGGAAATCCATCCACTTCTCAGGTATCCGGAGAAAAATGCTGGAAAGCTCTGGAGAGCTTACTGGTACCCAGCTGGATTTTGCCTGAGTCCTCACTGGGAAGCGGGAGGGTTCCCAGCTTGATTGAAAGCAGAATATGGGCTCCATGCCATCACCAGCACAGCCAGCTTGAACGCATCACCGCACACAAGCGGCAGTTTTCTGCGTGGGCACAGGAGGAGCGATACCCGGGATGACGAGCAAGCAGGAGGCAGCACATACTCCGCAGATTAGGCACGTTACCCGCCAGCTGGGCCAACCCTGCTGCTCCCTGGCACCGGTCACGGAGAAGCAGCTTAGGCTTGGTCAGCACAAGCAGCACCGCTGTGCACCTCAGTTACATCCTGACCTCGCATCTCAGGATGTATTCCAGCCTTTCAAAGCCAGAAAATCCGATTCTAGCCCTTGTCTCTACAGGAGCAATAGCTTAATCACAGCAGCACATTCACTTGCAGGAGAATTAAAAAAAAAAAAGTCAGCAGAGGTGATGCAACACTAACCATCAGAAAGTCACTAGCAAGAGAGGTCAACGCCATCAGCCTGAATGCTATCTGTTCATGGGCAGCTCCTCAAGTAAAATACCAGGAATCCTGTTTAAAGAATTAAAACAGCGAAAAACAAAAGTGGTTGGTTTGTTTTTTTCCCCAAAAGATAGGCTTACTTGATGTCAGGCAACTCTTACCTGTGCCCTGCCTCCCAGAGCAGCTTTCTCATCTCCACTGATATCCCTCAGGTGGCGGGATCCTGCTTGAAAGTGAGGAATTAAGGTCACAGTGTCAATGTATAATGTTGGCAACAGACCAGGCACTGTAACAGAGAACGCATAATGTAAAATGAAGAAAGACTTTTTTGCATTACATTGTCTCAGGTTTAAAAATACGAGGTTTTGTTCGTAATCATGGTGTGGGTAAAATGATTTGCCTGAAGAGCCTGTGTATGGCACCCCTTTACATGGAAGCCTTGAGCATCCTGCTTCACGGCTCCATTACCCTATGGAGGTAAAAAGGATTTACAAAAAAAAAAGTCTATTAATAAGTCATACACAGAGGCTATTCAGGGTGCAGAGGAGGAGAGGGAGAGACATCACACTACACCTTCAGAGGCACAAGGTCACACTCCCCCGAAAGCTGTCTCCTGTCAATCCATCCGCAGCACTAACCACACTGCTCTGCATTTTCATCAGATTCAGAAAGTTGTGTTTTAACTACACTTCAGCGATGGACTAGTGAAGTTCAGGTGGATCTGGGGACCTGTTGGTGCCTCATACAAAAACGAGCCAGCACTTACTTATTCAAAGACAACACTCTGCACATGTACTCATTCGTTTTTGGCAAGCGGCGAGGTGCCAGGCACAGCCCTGACAAAATTCATCAAACTTGGCATCTGCCGTAGTCTCCTCTGCTGGCCGCAGATTCTCATACAGAAAGGAAATAGTTAACTCTCTTGCATTTGTTCTTGACAAGCGTTTCGGACTACTTTTTGCTACACCGTGCGAGAGCCGACCTCTCATCTCATTAAGGCTGTACTGATGTGCGACAGAGTCAGAAAACACAATTTCACTCCTAAGTCTTGCTTTATTTTCATTCAACGCTACGCCAAGCTCAAATTTAAGAAGGCCACAACGCTTTCTCCAGCACAAACAGAAGTAAAGAATAAGTTAAAAACAAACTACAAACCCAAAATGTTATTGCACTTTTCCTCTCTCAAGTCTAGCACCGTACAGTAAAAAAAAAAGTCTGGAACATTTCCACAATGAAAATATGTAAACTAATTACCCTCTTATGTTGATTGATGTAAGCTATTTTGGTTGAGAACAATGCAAGTCACCCGCAGTTTACAAAACAATATGTCAATAAAACAAGCTAGACCTGCTGAAGAAAATATTTGTTGTAGCCTAAAGCTACTATTGCACATGCATAACCTTGAATTACAGTTTTTAGAAAAAAAAAAAAACACACTTCCACATGCTGATTAGCAACTAGTAGGTTGAGACTTGCTTTTCCTCAAGTAGTAAGGAATCTGTTACTGTACCAGCCAAAAATACACCGAAGAAGGTTACAGAGAGCAGATTATCGTCCTTCATGATCCCAGAAAATGAGAAGTGACAGAACTGAAAAAATTACAGAAGATGCTTTTTTAATCAGGAAAATAAAAACACTTCAAGGCGTCAAGCGTTACTTTCTCAGCATGTTTTCTCCTCCTCCAACCCCCCCAGCGTATTTGCACGACAAAAAAAAAAATAAGTAACCTGTATAAAGAAAACATGACCATAGATAAAGCCTCGCTCTCCATCAAACCTTTAGAACCCTCCACAGGCCCTCCTGGAGGGGCCAGAGCTGCCTGACCCGCCATACCCACACCTGCTCACCCCGGCCCAGAGACAGGACCCGCCTCGTGCTGGGCAGGGCACGAGGGACCCGTCGGAGGTGTCGGTACGAAAGGCATTCAGGGCTGGAGACGATCAGACAGCGGTGGTTCAAGTCCCTCCACATCGCTTGAGGCGTGACGTACCCGCAGCTCCCCGCAAGATGCCGTCAGGACCCACACGACCTCCCAAGATGTGGGCAGGACGAGTCGGACCTTCGCAGCGACGAGCCCAGCTCGGGGCACGCGGGTACGAAACCACTTCACGGCGAGCCCGTAAAAATTAAGGGCCTTGCTGGTTTGCTCTTTTTAAGACTTGGGCAAATGAAAATGAGTGATAAGTACCAGAAAGCTTCCAATATGCAAATATACACTCCAAAGAATCAAAACATTTACCCGACACCTGCTTGCTGGAGGATTTAACTCAGTCAACAAAATTCTCGGGTAAGTCCCTGCTGAGTACCCAGCTTCTTGTCACCATCTCAGCTTCTGGGAATGAAGGTTCTGGGATTTCTGTCAGAAAACTGTCTCCCAGTCCTATCTATTTCTTGTGTTAACTTTCAAGAGCGAGATGGGAGAAAACTGTGAAGTGTCACATTCCTCTACAATCCAAGTCGCTGGAGAAAGCTCGCTTTCTCACCTCCTCCCTCCTTTCAGAGCTTTGCCTCAGACAGAGCTCTAGGAAATCTGATTTCATTCCCCGCCCTGGACCGCAGCGGCCCGGTACAGCCGGCCTGGGG
>NW_010543697.1:0-459 GCF_000687285.1 Phaethon lepturus
GCCTTTCAGCTGCGCGGGGCCTGCAGGCTCAGCCCGAGTAGGTGAACTCTGGCAGCGAGAGGGACCTCTGGGCGGCCTGGCGGAGTCCGTTGGGTTCCTTCTGATGGCCGGGCCTGGCTTCCTCTTACGCCTTCTCTCTACGTTTCTAGTTGATCGCCGAGACAAAACTTGCACGGAGCCTGTACAGCACATTGCTCTTTGGAGCAGGGTTCGAGTCAGGCTGGGTTTCAACTGGGATAAAAATTCTGGTAGCTGAAAGCAGCAGTAGCGCATCTGAAATAGCACTAATGTCACGGCTGCATTTTCTGTGGGGGGAAAAGTGGGTTCCCAGTCTCCCCCGGTACCGTTGTTGCCAACCCTAACTACTGATGGGCACCATAATGAGCGATTCAAAATCGACTGGAGTGAAAGAGGCTGACAGGCAGCGGCTGGCAGCACCCAGCCGCGTGGCGGGGGGGG
>NW_010543697.1:490-3457 GCF_000687285.1 Phaethon lepturus
GGGGCGGTTGGGGAATTTCAGCTGGCTTCTGCTTACTTGAAGCGTATCAGAATCCAAACTTTGAATGGATGGGAGGGTATTTGGTCTGCAGGTTTTTCACGCTGGACTTCATGGTATTCTTTCTCTAAAATGGCTTTCATGTCAGCACACCGTTCTGAAGCCTGTGTTGTGTTCAGAGGAGAAGTCACTGTCGAGGTAGACCTGTGCATGCTGTAAAATCCTTTTTGAGTTCAGTTTTGCTTTAAAATACCTTCTAGTAACCTGACTTCTAGCTATAGATGTCTCCCAGCTACAGCCATGAAAAATAGAAGCTCTGAAGAAAATGGAATGTGTAACTTCCACAGGTTTCTAGCAAGTACTGCAACTTCAGCACTTCGTGTCAGATAAGAGGCGTTTACGATAGACACAGTAGTTTTGCTGATGTTTCAGGGTTTGGGAGGTTTTTGGCTACTTTGTTTGGGCTTTGTGCAGAGAAGGGTATATAGGCTTGTGAAGAAACCATTTATTCAGTTCTAAGGTCTCATCAGTAAGATGTTTTGTGGAGCATTTTCCATTCAGTTGATCGGCAGAAATCATCCACCAGGACTAACGACCCTGAGGACATCCCTTCCTGGGAGTATTTGTAAGTCTGCTAAATGAATATCAAAATTCTGACACTTCTCTTTTCAGACTTCTAGATGTTGCTTCTGGGTTTTCTGTTATAATATGTGACTCTTTGTATATAGCTGCCAAATATGGACAAATAATTTTACAGTAAGTTTTGGAGCCAGATATAAACGTGGCCTGTTGGGTGTTGTGTAATGTTGCAAATCAATGAATATTCTGGGCCAGCCCTGAATGTATTATACTTGTTCGCAGTAGTTTAACGTGTTGGTTTTGCTTCTGTTAGAATTGTGAGGTATGTGTATAAACAAAATTATAGGTGTATATTGCTTATATGCACGTTATTAGTGCAAGCATTCATTCAGTGTCCATTGTTGGATTTCATTACATCTTAATATGAAACCATTCTAGAAGCATTGTAAAGTTTGATATATACAGAGAAACATAACGTTTGTGTCATCTTTTTTGGTTAACTAGAAGTGGGACTTCACCATAGCTAATTAGAGAATTCATCCTTGCATAGGAGTAGTAAGGTGGGCCCTGGGGTATGTTTCCTGAATGTCTGTGATTTCTTGGCTGGAGGAGTGCAGTCCTTGAGAAGCAAAGGTAACGTAGTCCCAGTTCGTGAAGTCTTGGCCTTTCCTGATTTGTAACTGCCAGTTGCTTGTGGCTCAGGATATGCTGTGCTGAACTAGTATGCTCTTAGTTTTGTGTGCAATACTTTGACAACCAAATTTTTTCACCCAAAGGCCGAGAAGTCATCTTACAGTTTTATTTATACTTTCTGTAGTAAGTTACTTCTAGTTAGTGAACATACAGATGTTTGAGTATATACATAGTATCTCAAGAAATAACCCAGCTGTGCTGCAGTTTGTCCAGCTGCAAGGTATTATATTCAGTGAGGCAGCTGCTTGAAGTCTTCATTTCTCATTGCAATAGACCATACTTCTCCACTTTTCTTTTGCCTCCACCTGTTACAAATGTTCTTGATGGCTTTTATTCCATTTTGTGGCTAGTAGTTCTTGAAGCTTCTACTTTAATTGCATACGCTGTATTTTCTATGACAATTTTTTTTGTTATTCCTGTTTTATGTGAAATGCTGTAGCCAGACAAATTCATCTAAGAGGCAACAGACAAGCATTTTGGGAGGTTTGAAATGTAATGAGTAGATCGTGTTTTTATTTGTTGATTAGCTACAACTCAAATAGTGCACACTTCTCTAACGACAGGGAGAGTAAGAATTGGCATTCTTACATTTTATCACAAAAACCTGAAGGGAATACTACAACCTGTTTTTTTCCTTGTTTGTAGTATGTATGTAGAAAAAACCAACTGTGTAGGAGTTGATCTCAGTTTCTTCCTGCAAACCAAAAGTCTAAGTCTATGCCTATCAGTTATAGTAAGTGTTAAACAACTATGCTGATATAATTCCCTTCTACATGCTGTTCAGAGGTACATTTCACTTTTCTTCAAGGTTATGGTCCATCATAATTTGAGATTCAGGAAATACATTTGGAAAAATCTAGTGAAAACTTTGTCCTGTTTTGTATTCTATGAGAACTGATGACTTCAGGTTTTCAACTACTGTGTGAGTTGACACATGTAACACACTGCACTTTGCTTTGCTTGGCCTTTTCTATTACCTGTTGGGCTACTTTTAATTTGGATCAGTCCTAATCTCTAGCTGTTTCAGGAACAGTCATTTAGGAAATGAGTAACATTAAATTGAACAGTAAGCCAGTAGCAGATTAGTATAAGATAAGACATCCTGAAGCAGATATCTGAAATTACTGACTGGAGCTTAAGCGCTATTGGCATACAATTGCTCTGGAATTCTGATGGAATATGAGCTCTGATTTCCTTTACAGACTCATTGGAAATCCTGTCCGAGGCAGTGAAGTATCCATTCTTCACACAATGCTGAAAATACTATTTAATTTTTAACTGAAATCTCTTTGAAATGTTGCTTACTTAGGAGACTAGAATTTATTCAAATGCAGTGGAACAAGAAGTTCATTTATACTGTGTCCCTTTTTTCCCATTTATTTGTTCCTGATTTGTGACTATATCAGAAGAGAAAGCAGATGGAAATTTGCAAAACCTTAAAAGTATGGCTGTGCTAAAGTATCTGAGGCATTTCTTTGACTTCATCAATAAATCTGCTTCCTGAACATCTGTTGTGTTGAGCTTGACCTGGAAATTGTAAATATCCTGTGTGTTACTGAAATATGTAACTACTTCTATAGAAAGCTTTAATAAAAAAATATGCTTAGATACTTATATATATGGAAACTTAATGCTTCCACATGGCAACTTACCTTTTATAGTTATTCTTCCTATATAATTTTATTATATATATAATTA
>NW_010543698.1:0-18917 GCF_000687285.1 Phaethon lepturus
TTCCTCCCCTCTCCTCCAGCCTCGCTGGGTCTGTGGCACATCCTGCCCAGTCGCCTTCGGCTGGTTTTAACCTGCCTCGCTCTACAGCCGAGCCAGTTCACACGTATCTTTCAGCAAGATGCATGTGACGTACCAAGTACTGTCCTGAAATCCCAACTTGCACAAAAAGTTTTCTCCTCTCCCCGTTCAGCTTAACCCTGTTCCCCAAATTACTGCTCCACTGTCCGCCCCTATTAATGGCATTAAAACATACAGGCTACTTCGTTAGCTCATGGTATAGCACACACAGGCAATTTGTTAGGGGCACTCACGGCACTGCTGTTTGTATTCCAGTCTCTTGCTTTTAATGACACTTTGGTAAATCCAAGACACCCCTCCCGATATTTATTTTTGTCTCCACTAACAGTACTTCTGACATAAGACCTTCTCGTCTCACCTGTAGGATACAAGTTGGCTATACCTATGGTTTTATTTTTTTACCACGCCGCTGTGTGTGTTGTGTTTACCTCCGTCATGCGAAGCAGAACTCGAGATTCTCATTGCCTCGCAAGGCCCATAGGGAAAGGTAAAGTGAGTTCAAAATTACAGGTACGCATTTTACTCCAAAATATTTTTGAACAATGACACTGTTAACTGCGTAACCATACCTCAAAGGTATGGAAGTAACAAGCATGGCAGCAGATAGTCTGTCATTACCATTCCCTACTGGGGACTATGCAATAAGAGCCATGACAATGTGCTCTTTGCAAGAGTTCTCCTACCTTTAATTTTTAAGTTTCACCCAGTGGCACGATCCCTTTGTGAGAAGCAGCACTTGACAAAGAAAAAGACCGCTGTGAGCATGCAGCAGCCTGGCAAAGCTGAAGCTTTTTAACAAAACCCAGCTTTGATGTAGCCAGTTGTAAAAATAAATTATGTTTAATTCTTGTATCTGTCCACATACATATACTTTGCGCACATTACTGTTCCTGTTTCCCTGATTAGTTCATGTTTCAGCTAAGGTGCTATTTCAGAAATTTCCCACCTCCTGCTTGGTCTTCCTTCTTTATTATATATAATAAGCATTTGTTGGTGTCTGATGGCATTTAGTTCAAATACCTAGCGAGATCAAACTCGGGAGAACATAAATGGGAGCCATGAGGCACTCTATAAAATAGCCTACAACTTTCATGGACTGGAATGGATGTTTGTCAGTAATGAGGCACCGCAATTAAATGAAATAAGCCTTGGCAATAGCTCTGCCATATCTGCCTGTACAATGCTCCCCCAGCAGCAACACTCCCATGGGAAATTAAATATACAGCCTGCGCATTAGCCAGCCTTATTGTCTGAGTGCCTGTGGCCAAGGAAGCCTTGTCCCTGCCTCCAAAACAAAGCCCTTGTGGAGGGAAGGTTTTGGGGTTCCCTGAAATTTGGGTGCAAGCTCAGGAGTAGGCACTGAGTCCCTGTGACGTGTCGGCCCTGGGGAGAGGGTGACCATGAGGGGCAGGGGGATGGGGGAGAGACCTCAGCTCTTCTCCTGCATCGGCTCCCCTCCTGTGGGCTCTTCCTCCTGCAGCAGACATAAGCGTGGGTATGCGTGAATGAAATAACAACAACAGAAAAGTAGTACCGCCTTCCTAGGATGAAAAGGTCCAGACACAGGGTGTCTGTCCCCTTCACAGGAGACCACTCAGTCCAACTCTTCAGGTGGGCATGGTGATCTTTCATCATCTTTATGGCGATCTTTCCCACTACCAGGAAAGTCATGCCAGCCTCAGGAGTGCAAGGAGCACCCTGGTGATAACATCGGGGTGAAATCTTCTCCTTTTGGTGGAAAAGGCATTTTCAGGGGGGCTCAGGTATTCCCAGGGATTGCTTGGATTAATGGCCACTGTCACCCCAAAAAAATGTTGTGGGAATGAAAGAGAGGAACCACTTTACCAGCATGCTTTTATCGAAAAGCGCAATGTGGGGACCACTTTCCATGTCCTCCTGAATCATCCTCAGTCCATAGTCTAGGAACTACTCACTTGTTTTTTGTTGTCTTAATGTAGTTTTTATTAAATTAAGTGTTTACTAGACTGGAGGAGAGAGACTAGAAATGTGTGAATGACTCATTTCTAAATTCTTTGGCTGGGCAGGGAAAATAAAAGCACAGTTGCCTTCACAATCAATGAAATATGTTGGTTCAGCATCTCTTGCTTTTTAAAGATAATTGAATCAAATTCAGCTTCAGAGTTTTCTTTGGAAAACAAATTTTCTAAAATGTTTCCCAGACATAATCAGCATTCTCAAGTCTTCTCCAAACTGTTGGAATTGAGATTGCACTTTTTTATAAACAAGATATTAAAAAAAATTTCTCAGATCTAAAAGTGATGCAATACTTCAATAATTTCTAAGACAGAAACTATTAAACATTTTTGTGCTATTAAATATGATGGTAAGGGTGGCAACATAGTATTGTACTCCAATGTAATTAAGTTCTTTCAATTTTCCCATGAAACTTAGCCGCTTCAAAGTATATTCTCAGAAAATGCTAACTTCTCCAAGCCAGGTAAATCACACCGGAGTGTAATAGTCTCTGCATTATCCTCACTTTCATGTAATTAGATATTTCAGAGACTTTTTTTTCAGGACTTTTCAAAAATAGAACTAGGAAAAAAATCAAGAAACAGGACTGGGAATAGGGAGTTCAATAATGAGAATCTCAATTAGAACATAAGACAGATGGAAAAAAAGAATCATGAAAATAGTAAGGGAAATTAATAGCCTTTCATCTGAAATAAAAGCAGAGATGACAATAATACTTAGTTTGAAGAGGAGGTGTATGCAAGGTGAAATACTACAGATACATGCAGCCAAATATAGATGTCAGTTCAGCATCTTGCCCTAAAAGAATAATGACATGAAGGTGTTTAAAAATATTCGTTTGATCATTACTTTCACAGTGCACATGTACAGGAAATACTCAAATGCGTCTTTGTAAAGTTTGGTAAGGAACTCTAAGAATAGAATCAAGAGAGGGAATTAGTAAAATCCAAAATCAAATCAGGTACTTACATAACAAAAATAAGTATCACAGAGAGCTGAAATAAACTGTCTGTGTGCATAAGGGGTCTGCGCCCTCCCACGTCATCGCGCTCGCCACCCAGCGCTCTCCAGCGTGGTGGGAACTGCTGAGCCTGCTCCTTGTCGTCCTCTGAAACACCTGGTACTGACAGCTGTCGGGACAGGGGGGTGGACTTAGCCGACTGTTCTTCTGCTTTACAGTGGTAAAGTTTAACACTGCCAGGAAAGAGGAATGGTAAATGCAGCTTTCAGTTCCTGTGGAGGAATTAGAAGTCCTGTAAATCCACACCCCATCTTGGGATGTAGAGCTCAGGCCCCCCTCCTCTTGGCGCGCGTGAGGGATCTAGAAAGTGATGTGCTCTTTTCAGCCTGGTGAGAGACAAGTCTGAATGATGCCTTTTAGCATCTACTAATAAATATAGCTAGCTAACTAATTAGTTAGCTAACTAATATGCACTGTTGCTAGTCTCCAGAGAAAAACGTTCGGGCTTTGTCACCAATGGAACTAGCTGTTTTGTCCTCATCTGAAGCCCAGCAGTAGATGAAAACACATGCAATGTGGGTAATCAGGTGATTAGAGCCCCGAATTAAAACAGGAGCTGCTTCAGCTGTGGCTTGGGGTATGGGGAGGGAGCACTGCTAGCTGCTGTGAGTGGTGGGGCTTTCTCTGGTCACACTGAATTCACTAAATTAAGCCTCTCTGCTGTTCATTTGTGCAGCTTCTTTCACCACAATTATCTGGTGTTTTAATGTATTACAGTAGTATTTTTGTCCTATCTGCTGGATCTTTAAAATAACAAATAATGTCTTGGCTGCAATGGCAGTGGGTTATTTAAAGGAGTGTGCAGAGATGCTGATAAAGGGGGAATTCCAAATACAGGCAAAAACATTTGGGATTGCTTTGTGGTTGAACAGGCAAGGGCAAAAAGCTTGTTAATAATATCAGATTATAATTTTCTTAAAAAACAGATTAGGTTTTCATGACCCACAGCATTAAAGTTATTTTTAAATAGACATCCTTATTAAAAAGGTCTCTGCTTGCTTGTGGCTGGATCTGTTTAGCTGAGTTGGATGATACATTACCAACATGTTGTGAGAGATCAAGTCATTTAGTTTAAGACCTCAAAATATGGGTTTTGCTTGCATCTGGGATAAAAAAGTTATTTTGTTATTTTGGCAGAACGTATTCACCAGAAAAAGGCATCCTGTTACCAGTAGAGCCAGTTCATCACTTAAGAGCTATTCTTTTATAAGTCACTGAATTTTGCCTTACACAATTTGTTTATTTAGAACTCCTGCTCCTTTGGGTAGGCACCATATCTCCTTAGGGCCAGGTATAACTGAATGTGCACATATCTTCATTTTTATTTCTGGTGTATAAAACAGAAATGTCTCTCGGCTTTTGAAAACAATGGTCTTTGCAGCTATGCTATCATGGCACATCATTTTCATTTATTGTTTTATCCAGTCCTTTTAATACAGAATGCAGCTCATTTATTTGTTACTCACTGAAATATCATCCTGAGTACATTAACAGCACATTAAATTCCTGTCCAGCTATGGTTTCACAGCGCAAAGAGCAAACTACACTCCGATGTTCCCCAGCCCCAAGCCGGTGATTTGTGGAGTTCCCCTTTGGGTCTTTCCATGGCGACTGTGGCTGCCTAAGCCCTCTCCCAAGACTGGGTTTCCCTAACATAGGTAACATTTACCTTCAGAATTATGCTGGTTGGCTGTATAATTTAAATTTAGGCATACAGTCTGAAGACACCCTTTATTCAGTTTTAAGTGTTCTATATACCAGTTGAAGGTGGTGATAAACTCAATTAACTAGGCTGATATAAACCTTATTTAAATCAAATTAAGTGCATTTCTGCAGCAGTTAGCATCTATTTCATTAACTGTGATTAAAAACTGCTTGGGAGTTAAATTGGTATGACTTTGAATATAGATAAAGCCAAAGGAAGACAGAACTGGCAGCTGAGCCTGAACCAGACTGTAAAGTTTGGAGTCCTTCTTTGTACACAGAACACCAGAGCTTTGTTTGTTTTAATTAAAACTGGGATCCTGCAGAATGTAATGGATGTTGTTTAGGAATGCTGCCTGCTTGTTTCTGATAATTGGATTTTTCTAGCCCAGATTAATATCCTACCATGCCATTTCACTGGGTCTGAGAGGATTCCTCCAAATAATTAAAAAACGAGTGCTGAAGACTGTAACCACCTCATTAAGATAAACTTACAACAACATCTTGGGTTCAAATAAGGAGTTCCTTTCTTTTTTGCTGGAAAGAGGCCACGGTTTGTTTAGCCTGGCAGCGGCAAGGAACTGATTTTTGTGTGTGCGCAAAAAGCTTTTTAAGCCATTGATGATGAATCATTGTGTCTTAAGTAACGTGAAATTAGACTAGTAAGCTTTGACAGGGGTCTGCAGAAACTAATTTTGAGATGGCTACAGCACCCAAATAATGAAAAATAGAATATATGTGAAAGTGTAAATATTTCCAGAGAACTTCTGGCAGGTAGTCTCACACCAAACAGAGACGGAGAAACACACTTGCCGATACTTGATGCTAAAAAGAATAGCTCTTCTGTTTATTTGTCTAAATGATATTATCTATTTGTGGTTTATGCTTAATATATTACATACAAATATATCTAGTGCTGTTCGTTAAGATGAGGGATCGCTTGCTATCTGATCAACTAGTATTATAATGACAGATCTAATGCCTAAGTGCAGTTTTCTGTTAGTTTCTGCATTTTTTTCTGAAGGATTGATACGAAAGACTTCTGATACAATTTAGCCCTAAGAAATACACAACGCAGGAAAGCTGGCTAGCCTGTCTAGGAAGAAGCTGTTGGAAAACCTCAGTGCAAAAATATTTGGAGGTACTGGAGGAGAATGGGCGGGGCAAAAATGTTTATGTGAGTGTTTAAAATATAGACGAAGATGATCAGAACTGTATCGATGAACGGAGTGAGGGAGGCATCTGCAGTTGCATGTGCTTTTCACATAACAAGTCACCCAGGCTCTGCTGGGTACCAGGGCACAAATCTAACTTTAAACCTGAGAGCAGACCGACGGCGCTTGCACATGTTGAAATTTTTGTAGGCTCACTGGGGCTCCCCTTCCATTGTGAGATGGTTTTTGACTGAAACTTGTGCAGTGCGTAGCTTTACTCAGAGCTTCTTCCCAGGGCAAATTTCACATCAAAAACTGTAAAATCCAGTAATGTAACATTGAGAGAGGTAAAATTTTAGTATCCACTTATAGAAATATAAAATTTTAAAGCAATATTTTAAAAATTCTTATTTCTGGCTCCGATCCCCAGCAGTACCTTGTATACTAAACATAACAAATGCCACTTAAAAGAACATAAGGAAAGCAGTCATGATGTTTGTAACTCAGTGAGTACTGGTTGAAGGAAGTACCCCCACACAGAGAAGTAGAGGGCTGTATTTTATTCGCAGTTAGGGACGTGCATTGCAGTTTTGTAGTAAGGTAGGGGTGCGCTGGTTCTTTCTGTATGTCTGACTTACCTCAGCTATTTTCGTTGGGACACATAGTTCCATGGGATATTTTAAGTAACTGTTATGAAGATTTCATGTGCTGGGTGAACTAGGCAGGTCCCAAAAGCGTATTTGAAAACACTTTCCACCAGGTGCCAGTTGGAAGCTGGGACGTAATGAAGGTGGTAGGTGCCAGTGGGCACAGTGATTGTATCTGACGTACCTGCTCCTTTTGCCTGGTTTTCTGAGGTATTTGTTTGCAAAGTGCAAGAAGCCTCATACCATAATCTTTTCTAACTGAGAGATGCAAGCTATATGCGATTTTAATATATTTTACCTTAATTCCAGGGATATTTTCTGGAGATTTTTTAGGGGAAAATACTGTATGAGCATATCTGTCTGGAGCCAGCTCAGAAGGATGTCAGTCTACTGTGCTGTCTGCAGGGGTGGCAAGCGGTAGATGACTGAGGAGGAGGATAGGAAGTGAGGCATTTTCTAGGATGCTCCTTTCCCTGGTAAGCAGTTTTAGCTGCTGGGCATCGGTGTGGTAGAGACTTCCAGAAGCTTAAGCTGTATCCAGACCATTCTGTTCAGCATATTCTTTTGGATGCATCCTCCACGAATGGATTTAATCTTTCTGAAGCCATTTATACTTTGGCAGTCACAACATCCTGTGGGAATGAATTCTGGATTTAACACGTAGTGTGTCCCGAGAAAGTACTTCAGTTATTTGTGTATACCCGTTTCCCGATATTGACGTAATTCCCACTTACCTTGTGCTCATCTGCAGAGATCCTGGGGTGTCACTGCCCAGGATTTCTCCATTTTCCTCCCAGCAGTGGTCAGGTTAAAGCGCTCGCTACTCTACATACCACGTTCGTTTTCTGCACGCCGGACTGCCGCGTGCTGACAAATACCTGCCAGCAGCTATGGGGTTTGTCTTGGGAAATTCCAGGTAAACATGATCCCTCAGCCTCTCGCAGGTAACAGCTGCTACTTTTGCTCAAAGGGAATTCCCACTGGCTTTGATCTGTAGGAGAGGACATCACCTCTGGTTCGCTTTGCTACAGCGAGGTAACAGACATTAGCTAAGATGTTCGCCAAGGACATGTGATAGCAGTTATTTCACAAGCAGCAGGCCAGACTTTTCCACCGCTTACCTTAGTCATATGTGCTTTTCTCTTAACGGAGTTCTCTATCCACCCCAGTGAAAGCACGACTGGAGTGCGAGCCAAAGAGCAGCAAGTAAGAACAGGACAAATATCAGTTATTCCTCTGGTATGACCTATGGAAATCTGCAAGCATGTTAAATTTTGGCCTTTTTACCATCTAAATTTGCTGTCTTTAGTGCATGGAAAAGCACTGAAGCTTTCAGGAGGTCTGCTTTTCATCCTATAACAAAGAGATTTTATTCATTAAGCCAAATTATTAGCTGTGATTACTTTGGGCATGATGCACTGGCTAACCTCCTGGGCTTATTTTGTGCTAGGCACTGTAAAAACTTGTCATAAGGTTGCTCACCCAAGGGAGCTTAACAAACATGTCCTGAAAAGTGGATGGAACAAGAAGGAGGAGCTGGTTGGGCAGGAAAAGGAAAAGGAGGGTAGCAAATACAGCATGAGGCACATAATTCCCAATCAGTCTTGTGACACAGCCTGTTACAGTCTCAGTGGCCAAAGCTGCATTGACCATTTACACTGACTCTTCCAGACTTTTAGCATCAAAGTTTTGGTATTTTGTGGCTTTCTGGCCTGAGTAAGGCACAAAGGTCCTTTAAAATCATTGCATTCCACGCATTTGGTGTGTGTGTCAAACAGGCAGGCGCTTAGGCAATGCAGCTTCCTAAGCATCAAGGAAAAGTCTTGGGGGTTGTTTAAGGGCATTTTCTCTGTGCAGATACCTGGTAACATTACTTCACATGGAGAAAGACCCCCTCTAACACTAGGCCTACTGAGAGCCCGAAAACGTTCCAGGCCCTTTTAGAAGAAGATCGGCAGCCAGTGCAGAAATGGGTTTTTTTTTGAGTGTGTGCCAGAGGTGCTTCCCTGTAGCAATACTCCTCCTGCACAGCCACGCTCTCGGGTGAGATGAGCTGCTGAGTGTGAGTGAACATTCTGAACCACTCCAATGCTACGCCGTTCGTTCTCATTACATGGACAGACCCTGCCTCCTCGCTGCTGCCCTTGGCCTCGGAGAGCCTCAGAGGAGGCTTTGCCTCATGTTCAATGGCCAAGGCCTCCATCCAGGGCCAGACGTATCGGTTGTGAGCCCTGTCTCCAACCCCGGGCTTGCTGTGTGACTCTCAGCCAGTCACTCTGGCTTTCTGAGTCTTGTTCCCTCTCTGCTAAGACGGAGACAGCAATTATTTCTGCACCTCAGAGTGGGAGCACCCTTTATCTCTCTGGGCATGTTCTCTTTGTCATCTTGTAAATTCTGTCAGGACAAAAATGGGGGATTTTTATACATTTTTCCACTCTGGCTGACTGGAGCAGTAGCAGCAGATCCAGCCCGTGCTGCTGGTGAGCTGGCAGCCCCGGAGCTGGCCGACGGCCCGACAGCAGCACGCGGGGTGGGCAGTTGTCCTGCCGACACACCGTACGTGCGACGAGTGCCGAGAGCACGCTGCCTGCGCCACACCGGGTGAGCCCTACGGACTGTGGTACACGTTTCGGAAATGCAGAAGCCCACTGCAGGCATCGCTCAGCTCCTCCATGCTCTTAGGGTCAATGCGATTACTGGGATGGAGATACCCTTTGATGGGCTACTGCGGCCGTACAGGGCTATACGGTGTACTCTGTGTATATATATAATGTATGTGCATATATATACACTATACACTGTACAGGCCCACTGTAGCCCGTGGGCTGGTTCTGCCAAAACCCGATCCTCCGCTGCCGCCTGCTGAGCACCGCGGCAAAACGCCGCGGAAATCCCTGCCTGTGCTCAAGGCTCCCTCACGCGGGGACCCGCCGCCGCCGCCGAGCGCCAAAATTCAAGTCTGTAGCCGGGGGCTGATGCTAAACACAGTGTCACCGGGGCTGTGAAGGGAAATCAGCCCAGGTTTTCGGGTGCCCGAATAGGAGCGGGGGTGGTGACTTTACAACCGTGGCCTGAGTTGCCTCTCTGGGGATGCAGCCGAGAACTCCAGAGTGAGAAAAATACGATGTAGTAGCAGGTAACAGCTTAGAGTACTCCTTTAGCTGAGGTCACAGAAATCGGGTGCTAGTGTATTGTGTGATCATAGAAAGAGGAGTTCATCAGGAGAATTTTGAAATCATAAAGATGTCACTGCAGCATCAGCTGCAGGAAAAAAAGTTCCTTTTTCTTAAATAAATCCAATACCTACATGATATATAAATCAAATTCAGCTCAAGCACAGTGCACCAGTACCTTAGAAGGCTGGATTTTGTTTGGCACCGTGATGTTATGACATCAGTTATTGCTGATCCTCTTAGTCATGCTCTTTTCCAACTGACTGTTGTGCCATTTGCAAAATACGCCACAGATCCTCATGCTTAAAATGAAGATAATACTTACCCACCTAGATCAAAACCTCTTCTAAGCGAGGCTATTTTGCCATGGATGTTTACAGTGCCTAATAAAATAGGATTTCATCATAATTTATGATGTCTGGAGGGTAGTCTGAAATGAAGAGTGCTCTCATCTCATTTATGGGTACCAGGTATGTCTTATTTTTAAAACAGTGATGAAGAAAAAAATAAGGAGACCAGGAAAACAAACCAACCTGAAACCTGTGCTTCTATCTACATCTAACAAACCTGTAATGCCACCTGCTGAGGAAACACTGAAAATGAAAATGAAGTCTCCGGCAGACTACTAATTGCATTATTCTCGTTATTGATTTCTTTTAAAATTTATATTATATGAAAATACTGATGAGTTTTAAAAAACCTAGGTGAGCAACTGTGAGTATAATAAACTGGGTATATTTTTAAATACCCAAATGATAGGAGTTTCTTTTCAACCCTACTCCAGACCCTAACTCCGTGTAATCAAGAAATCATCCTATTATTCAACTTTAATTTTCTCTTTCTTCACTCATAAATTAGCCACCCAAAATTATCCTAAAATACATTTGCATCTTTTAATGTGGAAAGGACCGCTTATTAGCAGCACTGTGACTCCTTAAGGACATTGCTTTAGCACTCAGCGATACAAAAAAAAAAGCTGTTTTCTTAATCAAACCCTGTTATAGAACAAGGGCATACAACCCCAAATACAGAACTGGTCCTTTGTAATAGAAAATGGAAATAGAAAAGCAGTGAGGTCTATTTTTTAATATTCTTAAAATGTTTTATGCCAGCACGAACCTGCTGAGACCTGAACAGTTGTACTGTGACACTTAAGTGGAGAATCCAGGCCAATTACAATTCTTCCTGGCAGCATATTATAAAATGATTATGCAGTATTCAAAAGCATCTTCTTTGCTCATCATTCACTGGTGACAGCTGCAGAGAAGGCTATTAAGTCAACCTAAAACCTGCCAAGTCCTGTAAAATGTTGGGAATGCAAATCCTAACAGAAAGGCTATTAGAAGCCAAAGGGTTTTTTTTCTCTGCATTTTGCATATATCTGTTGCGTGCTGCTCACCCTGCAAATATGCACAAACACTGCTGCTCTACAGACATGAGAGAAAAACAAACGGGAAGTGGCTTGGGTGGACAGAACTTGATTAAACAGGGGGCACAGTACTCAAAACAAAAAAAATTGTTAACTAGGTAAATCTATATCAAAGTAAAGTATCTCTAAAGTAGGGGCTTGTTTTCATTTTGAGATACAGTACAGAAATACAGTGTAAAACTATAATAATACAACATTAAGGTGAACCTCTCGCTGTAGCAGTTTTTAAAACAAACATATGAAGTTTCACAAAGGAACAGGATAAAGATAACAAATATATCAAAGCAGTTTAGACATCAAGTTATTAGGTACCTTTTAAAATACTTTCAGATGAGAGGGATGGAAGCAAAAAAGTATTTTCACCCAGTTACATTTACTGAAAGAAAAATAAATGAGCTGTTTGTGTCATTTATTCATTTTCTTCCTGAAAGGAAAAAAAGGACTTAGAACATTCAGGACCCTTCTCATTTAAATGTCTGAAACAAAACACAATGGAAGGCATCAACAGTTTGGAAAACAAAGGCTATCAGTCCATCCACTGCAGACTTCCTGACAAATCCTAACCCCGGTGAGATTTAATAGGCCACACCATTAAGACCACCCAACCAGTAGCACAAATGAAAACAGTTAAGCCCGACTTTATGAAACAGCCAGACCTACAACACGTTAGTGCTCTCACGAAAACAGCACAGTAACTTTGAGGATACTTGCTGGCCTAATTCATGGAAAGAATAAAAGAGAAGAATTTATTGAGATTCTTAATACTTGCACAGCAAAAGAACAAATAAAATATATATATATTAATAGTTGATGTGTTTTGACACGTAATGATTTCACTTCCAGTTGGACCTTTCTGCTATGCTGGCCACTGCCTGCCTCGTGAAAATGGTCTTCCCACACCTTCCTGAATGCAGGACCATGGAGCAGACTCAGCAACACCAGCAGTAAATAAAAATGTGCTCATCTGATGCTTGCCAGGCTGGACTTCGACTAGAAAGGAAGATAAGTTGAAATGCTTTCCACTTCACTTTTGCATCTTCATTTCTGGGATGCTCATTGAGCAGATGGGGAAACTGAGCCATAACTATTCTAAGTGACTTCCTAGAATCATTGAGAAGTACAAAAAATATTTCCTAAGTAAGTCCTTGGTTTAAGCATAGCTCTTAGATGACCACAGTCATATATACTCAGATATATCTCTGTACCTTAATGATCCTGTATTTTATTGCAATTTTGCAGTATTGATGGTGTAGCAAAATAAACATTTCCAGGGCAAAATACAAAAAATGACCTAACAAAAATGTGCATTAATACATTAACTATATTAAAGAAAATGTATATTAAAATGTAGTTTCTTCTATGTTGCCTAGTAATACGTTACATCCAAAATATAAAGAAATTGGATTTTCTTGGTGTGACGAAGTTATTTTTTAATATAGTTGACAGAAGAATCAAATGTTTATAGCCAGTGACAAATGCCCGAACAGATCCTGGAAAACTGCTGAAATGAGTAGTGTTTTGTTTTCCTCACAGCATTCACTTCTTAAGCCAACTGATCATCAACATTTGTTTTGAAACTTGGAGAAAAGTATCTCAGATTTGGTATTTGAAACTTGCCTTATAAACCTTGGTATCTACAGGTGACTAACAGAGGATTTTTTGAGGTGCTTTTTTTTCCTCCAGATTTTTACCTCTTTTTTTTTTTTTTTTTTTAACAGATTGACAAATTTGCCTAGTCTGTGTGATATGAATGGAAGTTTCTTTGGAGGAAAGACCGTTTAAAGCAAACACAGCCCAAACACATGCTTGCAGCACACAGCTGCCAAGGAGCTGGTACTAAATGTATGTACTTAACATGACCTTGCTACAAAAGCTGGCTCTCTTCCATTACTTTTTATTGCAATCCTTAGCAAACTTTGTCCCAAATGCTAGATACCGTTGTGATTCAGCAAGATACGGAAATGCAACCAAACAAATAGATGACGGAGATAAATTTGCTGAGGGAGAAGGGAAAAGAAGTCATCACTTGCAGATCATCTTACAGGAATGTGTATACAAATCTTACTTAAACTTGTGAAGTTCCACTGATGTAAACAGCAACATTTTCCTATCTTAAATTAGATCCTATGCAAAAGTTACCATCTGGTCTTTGGTTAGGTGATGACTTCAGAAACATGGCTTGCACTTCCAAAGGACTAAAATTTCATGTATTAGTACCATAATTTCATTTCATGTTTTTTAAAATGCATCTTTCTTCTGGCATCTGAGGACTGTTTAGCAGGTGGCTCTCATGCAACCTTCTTTTTAGTAGATGGAATAAAAGGTCAAAATATGCTATATTGGGGCAGGCAACGTGATTCTCTGTGCCTAGGTCCCTTGCAACACAGGCAGAAAGTTGCAGTTTTTGCGTTAGACACAGCTGACATCATCTCTGTATTGTTATGTCTCTTGTATGTGCACTGCGTGATCTAGAAAGTGAGTTATAATGGAGACAATCCCACTGCAAGGCTGATAGTAAAAGCTGTGCACAAAAGAACAGTATACAGCTACATACAGCAGAGATACATTGCTTTTCTATTTGTTGTACTTCTCAACGCGTTCAAATGGTTTCCAGATGATGAGTTTTGTTAGTATAGAATTAAGGTAGGATTTTAAATTTTGTTTAAAGGCCTCAAGATTACCTGGGAGTAAATAATCCCCACATTTTAGAGCTCAAGTTGAAAAAAGAATCACTACATCTGTGAACTGGCAAAATTGCTCTGATGGATCAGACTACTTCAATTGTGTTCAAAGCCCTATTACTGGTGTTGTCAAGTAACAGAAGCTTCAGAGTAAAAGACAAATAGAACTGGTTCAGGTTAGCTGGTGCACAGGAAGTTGTCCTTTGTCTGTATTTCAGGAAATATGAAAACCTTTAGTTGTTACCCCGTCCAAACATCTTATCTCTTTGCATTAACTCAGTATTCCCATGAAAGGTACTTATCTCCCATATAAAACATTCTGGCCACCTTCTAAGGACTCTTAACTTTGTGTTAAAGTTTTTCAAGTGCGTTAAGAAAACGTCCTCATTTCTGAGGCTCTCACTGTCCAGCTTAATGCCTTCCACAAAGCTCCCTCAGCAAGAAGAGAAGCCGTGGCGTGCAGATCTGTGACACTTCAGGCAGCTCGCCAGCACAGCCAAGCCCGCGCGTTAGAAGCCGAGTCCCCCTTGCCTCAGTTTAACACCCCACCCTCATCTAGAGTACCTTTAAGTACCTCCCCACCTCTCTCCATCTACGTCCACAGGCCCAGAAGATGGACAATTTGTTCCATTACCCAGTGGAAAACCATCAGGGGACAGCTTGCTTTTCTGCAGCCGAGAGAGGTACGAGGTGAGCAACTTCCCGCTCTCCCCTAAGTCACACAGGGGTGTGTGTAGCAATAGCTCAGATATGGCTTTGTGCAGCCACAACCTGCTGCAGCCGGTCCCCTGGGCATGTGAGATTACGGTGTTTATTTATCTTACTTGGTTTGCAGCCTGTTCTTACGCTGCTGCAGCAGCCAGTGCCATGACGCCAGGACATGCAGGCACACCTGAGCTGGCATTCGGCTTGGCGAGTCAGGTTCAACTAGCAGTGAACTGGAATTAGTGAGGAGTTCAATATACACAGTCTGGTCAAGAAGTTTCATAAATACATAAATATGTTTCAGCCTCTGTTTGAAATAATGGAAACTACACACAGTCACCACACCTAAACATGAGGCCACAGATTTTGAAGCATGATTCTGTGCTATTTCAAAAAACAAACAGAACTCCTTCCCTTTGTTGTAAACCTGGTCACAAACACAGTTATCCACAGTAACACAGAGCGTTAAAAGAAATGTTTTATAAACAAAATACTTTTATTAGACTAGTACATGGGTTATTTTAAATCAAGAATTAAAATACAGTTGGTATGAAAATATTGTTTCAGTTCATTTCACTAAAATCAAAGTTACTGTAGATTAACCTCAGGAGGTAGTATTTATCTGAAAAAAAAAAAGATTTTTAAAAATATAGATGGAATTTCTTTTTCTCTTTTTATTTAGTGTGTTTTGGCAATATACGTTAAACTAGACAGCTTAGCTAACAGAGCATAACACTAAACAAAACCAGAACTCAACTGGAAACTGAATATAGACTGTCTTATTGATCTATTCCTTCTTGTGATGTGAAAATTATCCCATCACTACATTTATTTTTCAATTTCCTTAAATATAATTATTTTTCAGTAGGCTTTCTGTAAGAGCTCCATCCAAGAAAAACATCTTGAGTATTTAGAGATACTCCAGATACCTGACACAGCTTACTGAGTAACCGCTTCTAAGACAACCCCTGGACAGAGAAATCCCTTTGGTTGTTTCTTCTTACTTTGCAGAAGCATCGTAACACTACTGCCCTCTCTGGACACTGGTAGTCACATCCCACCCGCGACAGAACTCAGCAATGGAAAACATATACTTGGGTGTGGCCTCTACAGGCCGCACTATCACCTGAGTGTTCAGTTACAGAGGCTTTTTCACGGATTCATAGGTTTAAGGAAACGACTGGCCACATGCAAAACAAAGAGCAGTCTTTTCTAAAACAAGAGACCCTGTTACACAACAAGCAGGCTCGGCATCCCATTTCAGAACGATGCAGAAGCAAGAGAATATGAGCCTCGACTTGTATTAAAAGTGTGTATATATCCTCCAAGTCCACAGAAAGGATTGTGAATCGTCACTACTTGTTATTTTAAACCTCGAGCTGTATCAGAAACCTCATTCTGACCTAAGTTCTATTACCCTGATGCTGTGTGCAACCAATGCAAAGTTATACTGCAGCTCCTTTGGGGTGCTGTTTTAAGTTGTTGCTTTTGTTTCAGACAGTTAAAAAGAGATTACTTCAAATGCATTATCTTTTCAGGGATCCATCTAACCTTTTGCATACATTTCTATTTTTACACAATATTACTTAGAGGCCCAATGACCTTTATTATTTTTCTCTCGGTCCTTGGTTATAAGGAATGCTACTAGTAACTCATAGCTCATCAGCTAAACCACAGTGACTGTCTTCATGCTCTTCCAAAAGAAAAATAAAATCTTAAACTTAGGCCTCTTTCTTCACTAATAACGGTGTGTCAAGTCAGTCCCACTGGGTCATGTTATACGTGGCAACTCAGTATACTGCTGTAATTGCATCATTGTTCGCATACGCCCATTTCTGCAAAGGTACAGGTGGGGCCTGCCTGAGTTCTCTTCATTGATCCTAATGTCTCAAAGGTCTTGGCTAGATAATGTGAAGAACCTGGACTGCTTTACCTATTTTAAGGGACACCTGGCTGAAAGGGGTTCAAACTTTAATCCTTTTCTTTTTTTTCCCCTTAACACAGGAGCAACATATTTTGATGCAACCTAAACTCTTTGACAAATAATTTAACCCAGACCAGTAACAGCCTCTTCTAAATGGAATCTGTTACCCTATTCAGGACTTAACTACATTAACTTAAATTCATGTCAAGTTAAACAAAGGAACCTTTCTTGTATATAGGATTCCTTCTACACACCCATTTCCTGGTAGGTTTCTGTACTTTTTGCTGATCTTTTATTGCTGCCCACATGCCAGACGGTCTTCTGCCAGCGTCTCAGTATCCCTGTTCCCAAAAGATTCGTCATGGCCATATCCTAAAACAGAAAATGTGCTTGCTCATACATGGTCAGATAGTCAGCCCAGTGAATACAATGCAAACAGGTTTTGAAAAATGCAGGTTTTCCAAGAAGTGCTTACATTTCCATTTAATACGTGAACACCTTCCCATTATACAATAAGAATATGAAGTACAGAAAAATTAAATTATTAAGACAATGATCTGGGAAAGAGAAATCTTAGTATTTTAAAGAGTCATCTCCCCCATCTAGCGGAAACAGCACATAGACATTATAAAGTTGTACACAGTACTGTAATACGTACGATACGGTTTTCAAATTTCCTGGAAGAGAGTCATGAAAACCATTTACAAACAACTAGGTCATCTTTCCTCCCAAGTAAATCACACGAAATACACGCAGAAAATGGAGTAAGGAGGGATTGTATAACAGTGCCATTAAAAGTCAAAAAAAGCACTGATCCTGCAGTTGAGTTTGAGTAGTCATACACCTGAGCAAGACCAAGAACAGTTTCTCCAAAAAGTCTGATCAAAATTCACCAATAAAATCAGACAGAACAATAATATTAGCTTTTAAAGAGTTTGACAGTACAGTAAGACCACTGAAAATATCCTGCATATCTGCATAAGCACCAAGATAGTATAAAGTAAGAACTTAGCCATCAAGTCCCTATGATAAATGGTCCCCTATACAAATGCAAATTTTTAACGTACATTTAAGTACTTTTGGCACGAGATACAGATTCTATAAAAGAAAAGTCACTGCAAAGTCTGATAAAATAATTCTAAAACTTGAACACTTGAAAAAAGATCAAAGGTAGAACATTTTCTAATGGTCTGGTACATAATAAATTTTGGTTTTAGAAACAGCAAAATTCACTCCAGTTCCTGAGATAAACTGCAGATCAACTGTGAAGATTTACTGATTGTGCCACACCCTTTTTCATGTTCTTTTTACACACTACAAACAAGGTCTGAGCTGAAGCTTCTGCTAAACTTACAAGTCAGCAAAGCATGTGAAAGATCAAAACATTCACATTTTTGTTTCTGCTGTAAAAACAAGAGACTGGCAACTTAGGTCAGAGACAGACAGACTTTAGCCACAGTCTGTCAAGATAATTTCCAGAGGCAGTTTTTTCAAATTAACTGCACTTGCATCTTTGAATCTAATTCTTTGTTTCTATCCTTTTTCACTGACAACTGTTGCTCTTACTCATACACCTGCTGTTTAAGAAGGCATACCATACAGGAGCTCAGAATCCTAGGGTCAAAATTTTAACAAGAGCGTAAGCCACCTAACAGCTTAGCACATCTCTGATTGTATGCTGGAACCATCAGTGTGCTTCATTACTACTAGCCATATGGTCAGTTCCTAACTTAGCATTAATTTTGTGCTCCATCTTCTGTAAAACTGCTGGAAGATCCAGAATAGAAGAAATAATATAATGAGGTAATGGGGAGATATTTACTGGGGCTGTCATTGCTTTGTTTAACCAAACAGTTGCTTTCAAGCCAGCATTCAGGCCTCCTTGAATATCTGTATCTAGAGAGTCACCAACCATAACACACTCTGTGGGCTGCACCCCCAGCAGATCACAACAGTAATGAAATATGGATGGCGCCGGTTTCTCTTCTTTCTGCTCTCCTCCCACAACGATGGCATCGAAGTAGGGCTGACAGGCGCACGCTTCGATCTTCTCCCTCTGCGTCTGTTTGTCGCCGTTAGTCAAGAGCAGCAAGCGGACCCTTTTCCGCAGCTCGGTGAGCATGCCCCGCGTGTCCTCGGCCAGGGTGAGGTGCTGCAGGCGGGTCGTTTTCCACAAGAAATAGCACTCGGCGGCCAGGTTTCGGTTCGCCTCCCCCCCGATCGTCTCTTGGATCGCCTCCTCCCAGTGCGAAATCCGCAGGTCGGTGATGCACATCGTGGCGGGATCGTGACACTCCTTGAGGAGCTTGGCCTGGACCTTATCGCAAATGGCACGGGCTTCTCCCTCGCCGCAGTGGTGCTTTGACTGCAGGGCATTTACCACCTTTAACAGACACGAGGCCCTCG
>NW_010543699.1:0-3107 GCF_000687285.1 Phaethon lepturus
ATATATATAATAAAAAACATCCTTTGGTCCTTTAGATCATAATTCATAGTTTAGAGCCACCACAAATTACACTTGGGATCTACCAAAAGATATTATAATTTTCAAAGTCTACCTCACTCTTCAGCTGTCTGGTGGTGTTTCAGAGCAATAGGGTTCACAGTACACAGACAAAAAGCCAGGGTTCTGTTTCTATTTTTTCAAATACAATCCAAGTAACAAAGATTTTTCATCTCCTAAAGGAACTCTGAATGGTGAAAATGTGGACTGTCTACATAGAGTAAAAAGCAGTATTACCATCTTTGGACAGAGCTTGGAGCAGCTGGAGTAGTTGTTTTACTCATGGTAGGTAAATCAGGCTCAGATTACAGGCTGGGAGAGGGAGAAAAGCCATTGGCATCTCTGAATCAGAAATTTGCAAGCATGAACAACATTAGCCTACATTTAATTTATTTGATTTAAATATATCTTTCTTTGTTCAACCTTAACTCTGTGTTACTCATGCTTTCCACTGATCGTTTCCATAATACTGTACCTGGAATTCTGTATAGCAAAGGCAAGGTTTAGCCTTACATGCTATCATTACAATGTAGGTGTGAATTTGAATCATGTCATGCTACAGCATGCACTCAGCAGAATGTCTCTGCAGCTTCTACTGCATTCAACAAAATGAAAAACATCCCATTTCCAGAGAACTGAAATACAAGTATTTTAGCTAGGGGAGAAGGGCAGGGTTTAAGATAACTATCAGATGTGGTTTCATGAAATGAAATATTTCAAAATACAGGGGAAAAGGTCGAAGAGCAGCTTTGGGTACAGTGCTGTCACAATGGCTCCTCACCGTGAGTTTGTGTTTGCATGTTGCACTCAGTAAAGTGCATCAAGGAACTGGCAGCCAAGGATCAAGTATTAGAAGCAGTTTTACAAAACACAGCTCAGTATCCCCCATTTGAAATAAAAGCTTGCCAGCTGGCAAGTGGGAGAGAAGGAAAGTTCTTGTCCTTGTGGGTGGTTTGGACTATGCACCAGCAAATCTTCAGTCCTTACCCTCACAAAACTCTCATCAGTCTTTGGGAGTTGCATGTTTTCCCTTAAAAACACCCTTGTGTAACCTAGCTTCAAATTCATTTCCAGCTCCAAGTAAGCAAGTTAGCAAGGTCTGTAGAAAAGCAGAAAGGAACAAATGTAATGATGAACAGATCATGCTGAAGAAATCCTTGAATCCCTGATTCCTTCACCCTTTGGTATGGGTTCTCCTTCCCTCCTGTACCCCACTCTGGCCTCCTCTCCCCTGATCATAATGATAAGCAACATGTGCAAAACATTGAATTAAAAACAAAATACTATTTGCACATTTAAAGTGATAGTAGAGAAGATATGAGAACACAGCACAATGGACAGCAAAAATGTGGTTGACATAAATGTTTGTTTTTAGCTTTAATATTTTAAACAAACATTTCCTTCCACTTAGACTCATCCTAATCTGCAATCTCCACCTGGTGTTTTTCAAACCAGATGGAAATGTAAATTATTTAAAATCATGAAATTCCATTAGCAGTTGGGCTTAAGTGCTTAAAAGAAAAAAAAGGAAGGAAGAGAACTTTTCAGAGTTCCAGAAGGCGACTGTGCCACCTCTTGTGTATGGCTGTGACCACAGAGCAGGGTCAGGGAGCTCCGTGTGTGCCCTGCCTGAGCTCTGAGCACTGGTGTAGGAGCACTAGATCCAAGCTGTGGCTGAGATTTGCACTGCAGGAACGCCTGCAGCTCACTAATTCCCACAGCAGAAACAGTGTGACCCCCGGAGAGCCTGCAAAGCAGAAATCCACTTCACCTCCAGAATTGCTTCGAGCAATACTATCTAACTTTGCTTCTGTTCAAAGGATTTTCCCAAACCCTTTTTTTTTTTCCCCCAAAGTGCAGCTGATGCCCATGATGAAGTCCATTCCTTCCTGTTTGTAGCATAAAAGCTTGGGAGCAAATGCCATATAAAGAAGATGCCTGCATGGACAAATACAGCAGAGAACTGGAAAGGACCATGAGGAAGAAAATAGGAACTAGCTTCATCTTTGCAGGGTTTCTGCCATGAAAATTAATAACAGAAATGACATTTTGGGGCACTGCACTCTTATCTCTACTCTTTATTGAGGCCTTGTATGAGACGTGATAAGTACGCAGCAAGTGCTGATGTTGTATCAGGCTACTCGCAGCTCTCAGGTGCACCACAAGACAGCAGCCTAAAGCAACTACCATCAACAGGCTGAGACACAAGATGCTCCCATCTCCCTTCCTCCAAGTGGATTGCGTTCTGCCAACCCCCATCACCCTCTGACAAGCTCCCTATTGCCACAAGCAGCATGAAATCAATCTGAGAAAGCCTCACCACTGGCTGGAGGCCTCTTTTTGTGCATCTTTACATACATAAGTCTATGGGACCTAATCAGATGCACCCCAGAGTCCTGAGGAAACCGGCTGATGTAGTTGCCAAGCCACTCTCCATGACATTTGAAAAGTCCTGGCAGTCAGGGTAAGTCCCTGGAGACTGTAAAAAAGGAATCATTGCACCCATTTTTAAAAAAGGTAGCAAGCAGGACCCCGGGAACTACCAACTCGTCAGCCTCACCTCTGTGCCTGGGAAGACCATGGAACAGATCTCCTAGAAGCTATGCTAAGGAACATGGTGGACAGGGAAGTGATTCAAGACAGCCAGCATGGCTTCACCAAGGTCAAGTCCTGCCCAACCAACCTAGTGGCCTTCTATGATGGAGTGACCACATCACTGGACAAGGGAAGAGCTACCAATGTCATCTATCTGGACTTCTCTAAGGCCTTTGACACGGTCCCCCACGATATCCTTCTCTCTAAATTGGAGAGATATGGATTTGATGGGTGGCCTGTTCAGTGGATGAGGAATTGGCTGGATGGTTGCACCCAGAGGGTAGTGGTCAATGGCTCAATGTCCAGATGGAGATCGGTGATGAGCGGTGTCCCTCAGGGGTCCATATTGGGACCAGTACTCTTTAATTGATGATCTTGAAGGTCCTTTCCAACCTTAATGATTCTGTGATTCTGTAATATCTCTATTAGTGACATAGACAGTGGGATCGAGTGCA
>NW_010543700.1:0-2322 GCF_000687285.1 Phaethon lepturus
CTTGATGATCTTGAAGGTCCTTTCCAACCAGGATTCTGTGAAATCCCTGCGGGAGCTGCCAGCCTCCAGCCACAACGAGAGACCCCATCTTCCTCAAGCTCTTATGCTGGAAATGCGTTCTCAGAGCACGTGAGCACAGCACAAACCCGCACTCGCACCCGCTGCGGGGTGCCGTGTGTCATGTCCTCCCTGCGGTCCAGCCCCCGGCCGTAGAGGTCTGCAGGAACCAGGGAGCTTCGGGCTGTCTGCCCGGACTGCTCCTCTGCTGCTGCAAACCGTCACGGCCAAAAATTGCAGATGTTTCTCTCTCTTTGTCCAGGAGGAACTGAACTGTAGGCATTTGGCTGTTGAATTGTCGACATCTGGGAAGAGCGGTCGGCATTTCCATGGGTAGCACCTAGTGGCATTTCTCTGATTTTCTTTTCTTGTTATTTTTAAAGATGAAATTGCAGGAAAAAAAAATGGTTTTGAAGAACATCTCCCAGGTTGCAAAGTCAGGCAGTGACAGATTGGCTCTCCCTTGTGTGTGCCTTTTCATCGTGTGCTGTGGCTTCTAAGAAGATCTCTGCCTTGAGAGAATAAACAGTGGGAAATAATAGTGAATAGTATTAAGAACGGGCTGGCAGGTTTTAAGTAATACAGCAGCTGCTCATTCAGCCTAGGAAAAGGTACGCTGTTATGTGGCTCACCTCTGCACAGAGGTGGTGCGGTGGGGGAACTCCAATAATCCACCAGAGAAGAGAAAAGGGGACCGTCTGGACCCTCCCGGTGCATCACAAGGGGAGCGATCGGCCCCATGGGGAGTGGCTGGGGAAGGTGGACACCGCAAGAGTTAAGGGGAAAAGCTCTTCGGAGCACCCCACAGACTTGAGGGGGGCTGTGCCTAGGGGTATGGGACTCATTATGGGATGCAGAAGAGCATTTGGAGATTTATTATAGGATGTTTAGGGGAAGAACCAAAGGCAGGGAGGCGGAGCAATTGAGGTGGTTGGGCAAAAACAAGGGTGGGAAAACACAGGGCTACAGGGATAAAGGGGCCGGTCACACACAAGCAGGCTGGCGGCTAGCATGTTTGTCTGGCCATGCCCTGCGCCACATCAGTGCAGCCCATCCTGGCTTCTCACTCAACTCCATTTCTAATTATTTTCCCCCGCATGTGTGCATATGGGGGTCTAAGAGCCAGCAGCTGGAGCAGGACCACGGGTCTGGATGCCAGCACATGTGTGAGAGGCGGGGGTGAGTGTGTGACTGTTAGCCAACATCTCACTGGACTTGCTGGTGAGCAGAGCAAGGGGCTTCAGAGTTGAGGACATGTGTCTGGGTGCATGTATGTATCTGAGCACCAGCAAATGGAGCAAGGCATGGGGCCTTGGGGGGTCGTAAGTCAAGGGGCCAGCTACTGGAGGGATTCACATTACATATCATAGAATGATAGAATAGTTTGTGTTGGAAGGGACCTTTAAAGGCCATCTAGTCCAACCCCCTTGCAATGAGCAGGGACATCTGCAACTAGATCAGGTTGCTCAGAGCCCCGTCCAACCTGACCTAGAACGTTTCAAGGGATGGGGCATCTACCACCTCCCCGGGCAACCTGTGCCAGTGTTTCACCATCCTCATGGTGAAAAATTTCTTCCTTCTATCTAGTCTGAATACACCCTCTTTTTGTTGAAAACCATTACCCCTTGTCCTATCGCAACAGACCCTGCTAAAAAGTCTGTCCCCATCTTTCTTATAAGCCCCCTCAAAGTACTGGCAGGCTTGCATAAGGTCTCCCTGGAGCCTTCTCTTTTCCAGGCTGCACAATCCCAACTCTCTCAGCCTTTCTTCATAGGAGAGGTGTTCCATCCTTCTGATCGTTTTTGTGGCCCAATGCAGATACATATGTATTTCCCACCGACAGACCTTCATCATGAACTGCCAGGGAAGGGAACAGGATTAGGCTGTTTGTGCTGTCCATGCATGTGTAACTGTCACTGCTGCTGTTGCTTTGTGGGGCCAGCCACATGCATATGCATATTTGCGTATACGTGTACAACGTGTTGGTGCATGGGTGCCTGTAGGGGACACACACTCAGCCTTGCTACTGGCTGGACCTGGGGACATGCAGCAGCGGCAGCCTCACCTCTGTTGGGGTGCCAAATTCAGCAAACCCAACTCCATACAGCATTTCTAAATGTAGAGTAAGCAGCCTGTGTGCTAATGGAAAGATGAAGATGAAATGGGCAAATAAAATAGGCAGATAAACCCGATAAAAGTCTTTTAATAGTTCCCATTATTTAAACCCCTGCCTCTCCCACGACCTGTCACCTCTTTAAACAGCAG
>NW_010543701.1:0-4323 GCF_000687285.1 Phaethon lepturus
AGCGGCCCTGCAGAGCCGCCGGGCACCAGCCGCACCACAGGCTGTAGGTCAGGTCGCTCCGGCCACCCGCGTCGGCAGGGGCACTCCACTCCAGCACCAGCGACGACTGCCGCAGGCTGTAGACCAGGTTCCTCGGGGCGGAGGGCGGACCTAAAAGCAGAAGCACGGGTGCCAGGACAGCCAGGCGCCGCCCGGGGAGGACGGCAAACCTACGGGTCTCTGGGAGGAGCAGCACAGGCACTGCTGGCGGAGCAAGAGAGCACGGTCCTGGGCAGCCACAGCACGTGGCGGCACAAGGGGACACAGATGCACTGATGCGTGCAGCACGGTGGGGACACTGGAGAGACGATCCCCACTGGAGGGACGTGTATGCACAGCAAGCCACAGCTCGCACAGCGTGAGAGAAGCGCCTGCCCGGACCCGGCATCTCCCCGGGGTTCGGCTGCAAGGGGGTCAGGAGCCCCTCCACTGGCTGGACACGGACCAGCCCCGCCTGAAAGCGGGAGGGTTTCCCACCGCTGTGCAGGCAGTTGTATGGTATCCATCACTGGAGCAGCTGGGGTCCAATCCAATTAACTAGAGGCCATTTAATTAAAATCTGTGAACTATATTGACTAAATGACTGTGCCCTAGTTTTACTAGGGAGTCTGCAAGCCCGACCACGTCTGTCTTGTCAGATTGCAGCCTCAGCCTGCGAGCTCCGTGGCGCAGGGACAGCTCCTCCATCCCATCCCCACCACGGCAGCACCCTGGTGCGGACAGGACCTCCCAGGGACACGCGTGCCCCGGCACAGCTCCCAGGGCTAGCACACCGTGCTGGCAGGGGGATGGCCTCGGACAACCTCCCGGGCACCCGCCCGGCTCCACAGGACAGACACAGCGTCTGGATCCCCGCTTCCTCGCTTTACAAAGAGCTGCCATTTCAGTGAGACGTACGTGTGCACGAGGCAGATGGTGGGTCTGACGGAGATCTGGAGTAGTTCTTCTGGCACGAACAGAACGTGGAGGCTTCCTCATGCGTGAAGCTGTGCTCAGGGCAAGGAGAGCAGAGAGGGAGACGGAGGGAAAGCTTGTAAAATCCAGGAAGGCAGGCTGAAAAGACAGAGAGAGGGGGTTACTGGAAAAACACCACAAGGTGAACGGGGGACACATCTGATGACTGCACTTCCCTGTTTCCTGGGACACCCTTTGCCTGCCACTGGCCAGCAGATATTACCCTCCAAGCTACTTTCCCTGAGCGCCTGCATGATCCTGGCCCGAAGAAAGGTGTGCCTTTGGTTTGACCCAGAAGGGAAATTTGGATGCTGTAGCTCTGCATTGACTGCCAGGCTGGGGGACTCCTTCAAAGCACTGGGGAAGGGCTGGAGGGATGCTCAGACATCAGCTGGGGCAATGTGTGAAGGCAGCTGGAGGTTCTGGAGGGACATGGGGACCAGGTGGCTGCAGAAAGACACAGGATATGGAAAACACATGGCTTAGGGTTTAGAGGAAGGTGAGCAGAACAGAAATGACATGGGAGCCACAGCAAGGCTCAGCAACAACCCCAAAAGGAGAGGAATATTGAAAGTGGAGAAGTTGGAGACCTCATCAGTCACAAGGTCTTCATATACAAACCCAAGTCACAAGGCCATGTCACTGGCAGCTACAGCTTTATCGCTGTGGGTTATACAGCAGTCATAGTGGGCAGTGAGGTATGTTCTAGGTATGTAGTATAAATTTGCTTTTATAGGTCATACACAGGATTCCCTTATCCTTTGAAAAATACCTTTGATACACAAACAAACAATTCACACACCGGTCAAGGATTTGCTTTATCTTTGCTACAACCAGCATGCAGCCTACAAGCAATGCTGCTAGCAGGACACCCAGAAGCTAGCTCTACATGAAAGACTTACCACTTTACAAAAAAAAAAAAAAAAAAAGGCTGCAAAACTCCATAAAGCAGTTTGCAACAGCATCAGTTTGACCCTAAAACATCTAAAAAGGAAGCAGCCCGCACACAAACGTGTGCCTGTCATTGCTGGTGTCCCCAGCACCAGGGGCTGGGGCAGGCGTGCCCCGTGCACACCTCCTGCCTGCCTGCGCAGGGGTCCCCTCGGGCTGGCAGCCCCTCCGTGCTGAGGGGTGACCCCCAGCAGGGCTGAGGGGCAGGACTATGTCTCAGCTGGATTTCAAGCCAAACAGAAGCACTCATGTTTTGCTTGGTTTCTTCATCTTCTCGGTGTGGTGCTGCTGTCTGCTATCCCTTCATCAGCTCCCTGAATATTTAAACTTAATCACTTGTAAAGTTCCTAGATGAACAGCTCCACTAATGCAGTCCCCTCTCTTATCATTTTTAAGGAGTTGGCTGCTGAGACTGTTCCTTTTAAGGCAGATTATTCCAGTGTACTCTGGCTCATTAATTTTTAGCATGATATAAAACTGGCAGCTACAGCTGTGATCTGAGGACAAAGCACTAGGGCAGAGAGGACCTTCCCTTGGATGCTGAAAATGGGTCAGCATTCAGGGGAGGTTATTTCACCTACCACAAAGCCTTTAGAAATTCAGTGCCCTGCAGTCACACAGAGGGAGGGACCACAGCACCGTGGCTGGGGTTTGTACTCCCGGCGGTCCCTCCGTCCCCCGGCCACTGGCACATGACAGGCAGCAGCTTGGCAGAGCTGGGAGCAGCAATGCACACGAGATATTTTTGCCTTTCTTACATAACAGATACAGCCTTTCAAGAGCTGCCTAGAAGCCTTGCTCCTCGCCAGACAGGATCGTGTGCTGTCGTGTCACCCAACACAAGCAAAGCCTGCAGAAAGCAGCAGATTTGGCCTCCTGAAGCCCATTCCAGTCGTCCCCAAGTAACAAAGAGACACTTCCTTGTATCTAGAATTGAAATTGCAATTTTCCAACTGATGTGTACTCTATGTTACATTTCTATAGCAAAACTGAATAGTTAAACTGTTAAAATGAGGGAACCAAAATCGGCACGCTATTCCTGGGCCCCTCTTGGCTGTGGTTCCCAGCTGAACTGGGCGAGACAAAGCCTTCCAGCACGTGCTGCAGCCGCCCAGACATGAAGAGCAGCCTCATCAGCGGGCTCTGGCCAGCTGAGCTGGTGACCGAGCTGGACGTCGGGACCCCACAGCAGTCACCGGAGACACGCAGGCGTTTCTCGTCTGCCTGACCTGCCTGCGACGCTGGCACTGGGAAAGACGATCCACGTGCCGGGAGCCCTCCTTGCTCTCACTGCGCAAGGGGAGCCCAAATACCTTCGCCAGCTGCCAGTGCCTGCCGGACAGCTGGAGCATCCCCTCGGGAGAGGTGCTGGAGAAGGAATTTCTAGGAACATACGTGTATCCAGGAAGAAGAATCAACATTTGCTCCTTGATCTTGCAAACTCTCGGCAACAGCTGCTGCCGGTATGGGACTGGAGAGCCTGCGGTTCTGTGTTCACCCCTCCCGCCTCAGTCTGCAAGCCTGCAGTACCAGATAAAGCTAACCTTTAAAAGCATGCGCTTGACAAACACAACGGACAAGCAACATTAAGACAGTGAGCCATAAATGCATAGTAAATGTCATTCCCTACCTGCACTGCTAGATAAAACACAAAAAACTAGCACATGTTTAAATTACTCCCAAAACTTCCAGCTTCCTCTTTACATTTGAGAAACCAAACCAAAACTAGCGTTACATTTGTATAATGGAGACATAGTTTGCTTTTTCCTTTAGTTAGGCAGCACTGACCAGGACAGAGGGCAGAGACATGACCAGTGGCCCACGAAAGATCCCAATGCCCTGCACGCACAGCGTGCTGCCGCTTCTAGGGAGCGGAAGCCCGAGAGCACATCCCACCACAACGGAGGAGGCAGCCGGATTTCAAGAGAGAGCCCCAGCACGAGCATTGAGCACTTGGAGGTCTCTGCTCAAACAGCCACCAACAGCGAGCCGAACACGTGCTGCGCCCATCCTCAAGAGGCAGAGAATCAGCAGCCCCCCAGATCCCGCAGTCTCCACACGCTGCAAACAAGGTTTGAACTTCCCTGAACACTCAAGCGTTTCCTCCCGGCTCTGCAGAGAGGTGACCCAAGCACACACCAGAGCCGGGACTCACGCTGCCACAGAACCGGGAACCTTCTCCCAGCGGCTGGAGGACACCGGGAGACGCGCACCCCGAGAGCAGAGCCAGGACGGGGGCTCGTGGCTTCGGTGCTGTGCATCGATCGCAGCCTCCACTTGCTGTGGCTCCAGCTCAAGCTCATCCCTCCCCGCGGGGAAAAGCCTATCTCGTTACGGCATCAAAGCCTGAACGCTGGCGTCACATTCCTGCCCACAACC
>NW_010543701.1:4354-11821 GCF_000687285.1 Phaethon lepturus
AACAGAAAAATCAATCTTGTTTACAAACTTGACGGGACCTGAGCACTACACCCAGAGCATACTGCTGCCATAAGCTCGCCTTTAAATCCGAGCTTGACAGTCACATAAGTTTGACATCTCATCGTAGGACATTGAACGTTTTAAATTAGAAGCATCTTTCAGGCTGTTCCTCTCTGTTTTCTAATAACTAGAAGTTTACAAAAGTGTCTGTCAGAAGATATGTTGGTTTATAATTGTACAAAATGCCTGGATCTGCATTTCCCAGAAACACGGGCATTACGACCCTGCGTGAGCACGTCCCGTGAGGAGCCGCAGTCCAGCTCAGCTGGTGGGCTTACTTGTTAGTTTTGTTCCTTCGTTATCTGAATCTCACGCTCGAGAAGAACAAAAGTGCCCCAGAACATGTGACGCATCATGTGTGCGTCTCCGTTTCTTTTCTCGGATAAACTCCCACCCTCTTCCACCTCATCCTACAAGTGTTTTTCTTGGTCCCCAGCTGGTTTAGGTGTCCCTGTTATTTCACAGTGCTCATTTTTGCAGTGGGTATGTGACAGCTCTCAAGAGATCAGGCCATCAATTTATAGAATGCAATTCTCTTTTTTGTACACTATTTTCAATCCTATTTCTTGTCCTCTGGTACTGCTGCAACTTAATTACTTAATAATAAAATTCAATAATACATTCTCCTAGAGCCACAGAGAAGCAGCTGGATGGGTCAGACAGATTAATTGCCTCTCTCTAGCTCCAGCATCGCTGCCCACACAAGCTACTCCCTGTTCACCAGGCGTGCCTTATTCATTTCACTGAGAGAGAGAGCACATGTTCCTGCCTTGATATAACACTGTATGCACACGATCAAACTAGTGGCAGAACAAGCAACACTGATTTGTGCCACAGCTTGGCAGATTACCTGGCATGACGCACCCAAGGAAAGGGTTTCTCTTACAAACTCATCCGCTGCAGCTCCTCAGACAAGAGCGGATGGCTCTTTCGAGAGAAGGCACCATCCTCTCTCACACCTGGTCTGCACCATAGGGAGAGCAGGGGCAGTTGAGGATGAAGAGCTGAAAAATGCATGGTTTCCTACTCAGCTGGCACGGGGCAGCTTTAATTTTCCCTCCCCAGCCGTTCAGACACCTCTGTCCCACAGCACCATGAAGCCTTGCCAACTAGATTCTTCCACCCGCGGCTCCTAGGCATCACCTTCCTCTCCAGCCAGGGACTCAGAGGATACTGAAGCTGCTCTTTCACCAGCAAGGATCTCAACATTTTCTATTCACAGTTATCTGCATGTTCAAGTTTTGGCTTACAAAATAGCAGAAGAGATCCTGATTAATCGGCAAAAGGGCATCAGAGCTTGAGCAGCTTTATCTTGTTAATCAATGGGCAGTGATTACAAGTGACTCACTAAGTGCATCAAGTAGGATGACCTGACTGCAGGACACAGGCTGTGTAAGCTCCAGGGCTGATCGTAGTTGCTGTTCAAGTGAAGCATGGACAAGATTTTGCATGTAGCAGTAAAACGAAGTTATTAATCACCCTGGCAGTATTTACCAACTGGCCAGCAGCCTTTTACATTGTGCACTTATGATACCCATCGCTGCAACAGTTGACTAGCTCTAACAATTAAGTTAACCTTTCTTTTCTTTATGAGATATGGAAACATCAACCACAGTGACAAGCAAGAAACTGGGACAGAACAACTGTACAATTTGCACAAAGCCATACAAGACAAACAGGACCAAGAACAGGACGCGGGTCTCTGAAGGTCCAGCCAGCACACTGACTGCACAACCAAAGACAGAAGCTGACCCTTAAGGGTTCACAGCTTTCCTCTGCAAGTGTTCTGCATGACAGTTTACACACATGCAATGAAAAAAAAAAAAAACGGGCTTTTAACCAAATGAGAGCAACGACTGAATCCTATTCCAGCAGCCTCTTGCACAGGCGCTGCTCCTGCTAGTGTTCTGCCATGGAGCAGTTAAGCTCAATGCAAAGTTACTGCCCAGAGAGCATCCCCCCTCCCCACAGACCCATGGCTTCCACGCACAATCTTGTCGAGAGCAGAGCCAAGCAGCACCTCTCGGACTGTAAGTGCATTGGCAGCAACTCTCCTCCTAGGGAAAAGACAATCTTCTTTAAAAGAGCAGACAGCCTGGGTGAGCAAGCGAAGGTGCAATCCTGCAACTCAGCAAGTTTGAAGTAAATTCCCCCTCTTCCACCCACCCTGGGGACCGCATGCCCGGGGACCCCGCGGCCAGGCAGCTGTGGCTGTGCCCCGAGGGAGATTGCTGCAGGTGCCAGCAGCAGTGGAAGGGCAGGATCCCCCAGCGCCTGCTCAGGGGAGAAGCCTGTGCACAGACAACCCTGCGGAAGCAAACTCTGCTCCCGCAGAGGAAGCTGGAGCAGAGGCTCGCCACTCTGTTCTGGCTAAGCGACCCTCGGCCATTCAGCCGAGTGCAACGTGACTTTCCTGCACCCGTACACGGTGTTGGTCCTGCTGCTGCAGTGGAGCCGTCCGTCCTTCCCCACGCTTGCGTGAGTCCGGCTGCTCTGCACAACATAGCTGCATCAGCTGCAAAACGTTTTGTAAATTATGCAGCGGGTTTCAATAGACAAATGTGAGCAGAAGTATGGGAGACTTTGCCAACACTGCCCCAGACACATCGCAGGGTCCAGTAAAACCAAAAATCCATTTCCTGCAGCTTATGTGTCTCTTCTAATAAAAAAGCATTCATCATTTTGCAGAGAGGAAGGGGCCGAGACCTATGTAAATACTGAAGCTTAGCAGAAAATATTAAGAAGATGAGCACAAATGGAAGATTAAATACTAGACTGAAATTGCTTCATAACATGGATTTAGGAATAAAGCTACTTAACCCAGACAACTTCATGTCAATGTTAATACAAAAACCAGGCAAAACCCATCCAACATACTTCCTGCCTGTCTCCATAGCTGGAAAAACCTGTGTGCATGCGTGTGTTCCCTTCTCCGCTCCTTCAGTCATGCTGTGTTACGCCATGGACAGAGGAGGACTCGCCTGAAGACCCCACCTGGGCTGCAGTTCAGGAGGACCCTTTTAAAGACTGTTTCAGGATGCCACTTCTCAGCCCATCCACACAAAACCAGTGACAGACACCAGCACAGCCTCCTCTCACCTCTGGCCACGACCTCCCTTCCCTCCTGGATCTAGCTGTGGATACGGACCGCCACGATCCCCGCAGCCTGGCCCCAGACCTGCACCACACAAGAGATGCCACTTCCCAATGAAAACATTATTAGCAATTCTGTACAAATCAACGCAGTTTCTGTTAAGAGTGACCATACCCAGGCACAACACCCAGCCCAGGGCAGCCAGGCAGCGTGTCGAAGGGTCCGGCAGCGACCCTGCTGCAGGGCAGAGGGGATGGGAAGGGGCATGCGGTGCAGCCGCAGCTCCGCGCAAGCACGCCCGCACTAGCGTCGGCGCCTGGCGAAGACCACAGCTGTGGGTCGGCTCCTCTGGGCACCGCAGGATAAACCGGCTGTTGAAGGCGTGTGCTGTCTCAGCAGCGAGCTCCAGCAATGCCCTTACCCCTCCTTGCTGTCTGGTATCGTTTTCTTCATATTGAAGGCTGTTGGTTTGTTTATACCCTCCTCAGCATTTAGTCTTAATACTTTTGATGGGTTCTGCCGGTTTTTTTTTCTCCCCGAACTGTCTCAGGTCAGCTTGTTGACCCACAAACCTTGCAAATGCCTTCAAAGAAAGAAGAAAACCACGAAGGACGCTGCCTGCGTTAGTGTTATTGAACTTCTTCATGTTGCTGAACTCCTGCAGATAGCGGAAGATCCATGTGCATGCCAGCATGAATCAATAACACCTGCAGTTTCACCCAAAACGCCTATACAGTCATTTATAATTAACACTACAACTCGGTTGTCTTCCAAAATCAATTCCTTTCCATTTTTTGTCATGAAATTGTATTTGACAAAGTTCATCTGCTTTTAACATGTGTTAATTTTCTCTGCTGAAGTAGGCATTCATAAAAATGCCATTTAGAAAAGAAAGTAGCTAGGGGAAACAAGCAGCCAGCACCAAGGGGGTGCAACAGCGAGAACAGCACCAAGCGTGGAGGCACCCCAGCAGACCGACAGTCCCTGCCGGTGAAGGACAGACTCGGAGCACTGGGGCCCTTGAGCTCTTCGACTTGCATCCAACCCTGACCTAGCAACAGCCAAACTTGCAACTGCAACCATAAAAACAGGATGAGGAAAAAAATACAAGACAAAAGTCTACACCATACTTATTGGGGTCTCAGCTGCGTTGGTGTCCACACTGGAAACCACCCCTCCTCAGGCAGTGTGGCTCCTCCAAGAGCCTCCTGCAGTCAGGTCTGCCCATCCCTCTGCCCAATGCAGGCAGGATGCCCGGGGGGCTTCAGGCCAGCACAGCCGGAGGGACAGGGCAGCAGGCCACAAGGAGGAACAGAAGGATCAGCATCGGAGCAGGTACCCCAGAAGGACAGCTGTCAGTGAACACCCGCAGACAAGGACGAGTTGCCCAAAACCAGACAGGGCACCTTGTGCAAAACACACGGACGGAATAAAGTTTCAGTGGTGTATTGAGCTGGCGAAAGAGCCTTGTCAACAAAAGTCCTCGGGTAATAGAGAGGCTCCTGTCTTCCCCTTTCATGCTGGGTTTGCAATCTTGCCTTGTCTTACTGCAAAAACTGTAATCAATACTTTGCAGGCAGAGAGCAATGCCATTACAGAGCCCCACTGTGAGGAAGGGAAAGAAATCGTCTCCAATCTCCACGCCTGTGCAAGAGGGACAAAGTCAGTGTGAGGGAGCGATCAATACGAGCACTGGATCAGGTCTCCAGCTCCTCTTACCTTGGTACCTTGCCTGCCAGGATGGGTATTTCAGGCTGTGAATTTAAAGACAGCTTGTCTTCTGCAAACTCTTTTTTTTTTTTAATAACTGGTTTTCAATAGTTTTTTTCAGCAGCCTGCAGTCCAACTCATCCTCAGCATCTCTAAAACCTTTAGGACAACGCTATTCTATAATTTTTGACCTTGTTAAATCATTTGAAGAGCACTGAAATAAAAGCCCATGTCCAGAGGCTAGATCTTGGTGCATCCCCAACAATGAGCTCTTAATAGCTGAAATTAAATTCAGTGATTTAGTCTAGAAGAAAATTAAATGCTTAAGAATATTTAGTAAGTCAGTCTTGAAATATCTAAAAGAATGCATTTGCTTGAATTCAGTGCTACGACAGTACTGAACAGTACCTCATTGCTATTTATACAGGAATTTTCCTCAAGGACACACTAAAGTAAGCACATCCACTGAGCCAACTGCAATGTACTGTTGTCTCTTTCAGTTCCCTAATGGATCTACCGAATGATTCCCTGCAAAGGACTGACTGACCTGCATCTCCAATGCACCCCACTCCTGCCAAGGGCCTTATCTCACGCAAGCTCCCTTAGCCATGGGCAAGGTATGTTTCCCCTTTTCAACGGAATAACCAGCACGTCCACTTAGCAGCCAGGGATCTATAACCTTAAGCCTGACAAGAATCCTGCAAACGAATTGTGAGGCTTGTAATTTTCTGAGTAGTTTGCTGTAAAATTAAGTGTCACAGAGTAATTTGTGTCTGGCTCTGACACAATCTCCATACCCATAATTATTTCAGACACACTGTAAAACAGCAATACAATATGCAATCCTGAATAATAAATATCTCCAACTTTGATCATTACTCCAAAACAAGACTGAAGAGAAAGCATATTTTACATGGGTGTTTTTCGTATGTATGACTGACAGACAGCAGCATCTACCCTAAGGCATTACGGCTACCACAGAGGCTGCTAACGGGCGGATGGAAGGGGATACGCCAAATTCGTTCAGTGCAGAGCTCTCCACACCTTCAAACTGTCGCTTCGCTCAGGTCACAAAGGCGCTCCAGCCACGTTCTGCTAGAACACAAGACCCAGGAGGAGAAAGCCAAACCACAATTCAGAAAGGAAACTGAAGTATAAATTTCCTTCAGCAGCAGGCACATACTTACTCCCACAGCCTCCACTTGATGCGTAGCCCCCGTTCCCCATCCCACTAGCAGCCAGCGCAGCCACGGTGTGCCCGGCTCCAGCCCCGACGCGTGCTGCCAAGCCTGCGCGCCAGCCCCAGCCCCGCGAGCGCAGCGTCTGTCTGTGCAGGACGCCAGTGGCTGCATCGGTGATGAAAGTAAAACCTGGCGCTTTGTGCAACTTACAGACTCCCGGGAGGAAAAATAAACTTATTATGCCTAATACTCAGGCATCAGTCGTAAGATAAAATGAACTCCAGAAGCACATACAGGTTTGTAAGCTAATGTATAAAAGATGAAACAAATCAAAAGCCCCGAGCGCTGTGCATTTGGATCCATCTTTTTTGTATTTAAAAGGGAAAGCAGACCTTAGGCTTCAGGAGGTATCTTTGCATTAAACGACAAAATACTGTAATTTATTACTCTAAATTTCTCTAACTTTCAATTGAACTATTTATTTTCCATCTAATGACACTGATGCCTTGATGGGACACATGCAACGCACAGGAAAGCATCTTGCCAATACCACTTCTGGCTCCTGCCCCAAACTTTTGCTCAGCAGGAGCAAGCCCTGGCCACACAGGGCACACATGCTGGCAACGGACACATGAAGTGCTGTGTTGTGTCAGAATCTGGATGCCTTTTTACACTGGTAAGCATGTAAAAAGATGTGATAGTAGGGTCTTGTAATCAACCACACTCCTTGAATGACTCGCTGCTCATAGGGACCTGTGAGTCCTGCACCTTGCCTAGGATGCAACAAACATACACACACTCAACCAGGAGAAATCGATGCAGCGACGACCGCAACTTCTAGGGGAAAGCAGCAGCACCGCAGTAGTGGCAATACTTCAGGGAGAAAAAGGGTAGAAGAGGAAAGACAAAGAGGTGTGGCAGTCCCTTCTGGCTGAAATCTCTGGCTCTCTAGCTTTTCCCCAGGACCAGAGTTGGAAAAAGATCTCAACCCCAAGAACATACATTTTCCTCTCCAGAGCTGTGGGTCAGGGCACGGAGGGTTACGGTGTTAGCCCACAGAGTCCCCGCTTTGTCCCAACGGTCTCACGTCTGCTGCTTCTGTTCCCACCATGAGCGGGCTTCTTTTTGGTTGCTATTTGATATTAATGCCTGAAGTACCTTCAGCTAGCATTTATTTGTTCGGGGAGCTCTCCGTTTCCAAAAACATCTTCCAGAAGGAGGTAGCCTGCTCAGGAAGTCTCCAGCCCATAGGGTCTTCGCATGCTTTCCTTCCCCTTCCTCTGCTGCCAGACAATGACACGTCTGACTCCCAGAACGGGAGGGACCCGGGTGGGTGTAAGGCCTCGCACTTCCACCCCAGAGGCTCTCCCCAGACCGCAGCGCGCACGGCCTTTGCCTGCGCCCAGAGGCTGCTCCCACGCG
>NW_010543702.1:0-1442 GCF_000687285.1 Phaethon lepturus
GTCTTGGCCGGGCCCTTTCGGGTGGCTTCAGCCGACGCCAAGCGAGGGAGAAGGGCTCGGAGAGAGGAAGATGGAGCTGCCAGGTGATGCCCGGGATTTCTCCTTCCTCCCCCCAGCCTTCAGTGACTCCGAAGCCCACAGGTTGGGGGGCTCCACCTGTGGCCCCCGTTCCGCCCGCCCTCGCCGCACCACGCTCCCCGGGTAACGTCCTCGCCGTTTGCGCTTGCCACCGGCCGGGAGAACGTCCAGCAACTTTTCTGTTTTCCACGATAAATCTTGAATATGGGAAGGGCCGGAACGGACTGCCTCGAAAATACATGCACGAAGCGGGGAGACAGAAACCAGTGGCTGCAGAAATTTTGAATAAAACCGTCTCTCCTTTCGAGATAACACAACGCCCCTTTTTTTTCTTTTTTCTTTTTTTCTCATTCCCACGGGCCAGTCCTGCGGACCTTATCTGCAAAAGCAAATATGCAGAAATAACGGAAGTCGCGACTCAATTTGCCTCCAGATCTGTTGCGACGGTAATTTTTCTTTTTTTTTTTTTTCCCTATTTCATTTTTCCAAATAATTTCTATGCGCATCTAAATAAAAAAAAAAGTCTTCATCCTTCCTTCCTCCTAAAATAACCCTCTCGTATATCGCTCACACTTCGTTTAAAACGAACGAAAACTATAAAAAGCGTACCTTTTGTTGTTATTTTTGTACTTTAAAATACATCTATGTAACAATCTCTTTTTTTTTCTTCATAATTCTTACTGCTATTTTGTCCACGAACATATGTATTTCATCTTCTAGTATTCCAGATCGAATATTTCCTGTTCAATTTCGGTACTTGAATTTGCCAGAAAAGGGATGCTGTACTTAGCTAGTTCTTTGGAAAAAAAATTTCTTTACTTCGGTTTTAAGTTTATTTTCTTTCTTTAAACTTTAACACATGGCGTTTACAAATTGTATAAATACGTGCCACCAAACTGTAACCAAAAAAAAATTTTTACAAAAAAGCGGAATGGTTGCTGTAGTATATAGAATTAATTATAGACCAGAACTGGACAGAAGGAGCTGGACAGAAGAAAATAGTAATTTTATTGTAAATTATTTACGTCTGAAGTTTCTAGGCATCTAGTTGAAAAATGTAATGAATGAATCGAGCGCTGAGCCCTTGCTACTAACTTTTGTTCTGAATGTTTTGGATATTTGGATGTTTTGTATTTATGTGGTGAGAGTGAAATATATTATATCTATATGATGATGGAATTAGGTGTATTTTCGTCTTATATTCGTAGAATCCAAATTACCTTCATCTAATATGTGTGCTGCCAAAAAATAACCCCTACCCCTATGTAACCCTCCAATTTTTTTTTTTTTCTTAATTTTATTTTTAACTCTGAAGCGGGAGGCTGTGAAGACTATTCCGTGGAGCGGGATCTCTTCTTCCCGGG
>NW_010543703.1:0-1175 GCF_000687285.1 Phaethon lepturus
GGCGGGGAGGGCCTGGCGAAGTCAAGTGTCATCCGCAGAGAGCTTCCTTCCTCACTTTTTCTTCGACACATCTTCCTTCACCATCTTAGGACAACCCGAGAGAAGAACAGCTGGATCCTGCATCGTCAGAAGACAAATGAAAATCGGCAAATTGGAGACGCGCAAAAATACTTATTTACAAAGTACCCTTTTTTAGCACAATCTCAGGATTTGGTGGGGTTCTTTAATCTTTTAGGAGTGCTCCAGACAAGCACTTCTGAAAACACACGTACAGAAACAATCCACCTCCAGAGGTATTAAACGCCTAATGGATATTACTGCCCATTTTCCCCATCTAAGGAATTAACTTTTAATACTTTTCCAATTCAATCTATATTTTTAAATCTAAGATGCTTTTATTCTAATTCCTACTCTCAGCTCTGCCTGGAAATTAGGAAGCTCGTGAACTTTGTGACCCTCCACTTCGAGTGCCACAGCCTCATTCCCTAAGACGGAGACGGGGAGGAAGGACTGTTCACATTTCCTTTTCAAAGAGGGGGAAAAAGGGAAAAGAAAAGCAGGTGCTTTAAAATTTTCAAGGTGCAAACTAAATTACAAGATGCCCAGGAGTGTGCAATAGCATTTCATTGTTTGAGTTTGGAATAAAAGACAGATAATTAGGAAATTGGGAGTCTATTAATTTTCCAAATTTACTCATGCAAGAAGCACTGAGCTATGGTGATATTTGCTTACCTCGTCATTATGCAAAAATATATTAGCTAATTATTTTGACTAATGCAATTAAGATATGCATATTTAGCATAAACTATACAATAGAAACGTTACAGTCAGCAATTGCCGGGTTGCACTCATGGGCAGCAGAGAGGCAAAAGTCTCAGCACAGTCTCTGATGGTAAACCATAATATTGCTCCTATTCTGCCCCAACTGTTGTTATTAGTTCTGTTGCAGTAATTAATTTACTTTACAGCATGACTAGGTGGCACAGTTAGCAGCGGCATTAATTTTTGTTATGAGGCACCTGAAGGTGTCAGCTTTGGAGCAGCAGAGACTGTGCCTTCAATTGCCTAAATCCGTGCCGGTGCAGTAACTCTTGCCGGGCTCCCATTAGGACACTCAGTAGCTCCTTCCTTTTTATTTTTATTCCTCTTTATTTTGCTGGAGGACGTCTCTGCGT
>NW_010543704.1:0-16922 GCF_000687285.1 Phaethon lepturus
CCTGCACTTGGCCTTGTAGAACCTCATGAGGCTCACGCAGGCCCACCCCTCGAACTTGTCCAGGTCCCTCTGGATGGCATCCTGTCCCTCAGGTGTGTCAACTGCACCACTCAGCTTGGTGTCATCTGCAAACTTGCTGAGGGTGCACTCGATCCCACTGTCTATGTCATTGATGAAGATATTAAAGAACACTAATGAAGTTATTAAAGAGTACTTTTTGTTTTGTACAACTGAGGTGAGATGAGCCCCACATATTGCAAACCAGTCTGTTCCCATGCTAGTGGAAGTATGTTTCTACATGGTCTGAAAAAGAACATCTAATGTTTTTACATAGGAAAGAGTCTGAAAAAGAACATTTATGGACAGTGGGAGGCTTGAGAACACAAGTTATTTTCCTTACCTAAGGAAAGCTGAAAAGTGACATGAATATATCATACCAAAAGTACCATTTGGACAAAATAGGATGTCTGGGGGGCACATGGATCAAATGGAAAATGATGTAACATGAGCTAATGGATGGAAGCTGAAGCAAGTCAACACCCAGGTATGTAAGCATCGGAAGACAGTCCCCAGGAAATGGAGGTCTCCATCCCCTGACATCTAGACTTGTTGATGGGATGGCTTGAGCCAAGCACAAACTACTGGACTCAGTAGAGGAATAAATGGCTGTAAAATAAAAAGAACCTATAAGATATTGGTAGCCTGGCTTGATAATCTAATGGCCATTTCTGGTATTAAATGCTAGGAATCTAGGAATCAATGACCCATGGTGACAGCAGAGTCATGGGCACAGCCTCCACAGCTTACATACTGGATCCTCCTCCTCTACCTCTTGGTATCAGCTGCCTTAAACAGGAATAAATGACATTTTGGAGGAGAGCAGAGAAAGGATGGGCCCTTAGCCATTTACGTGATTTACATAATTTTAAGTATTACCCCTATTATTCCTAACATCGGGTGCACACAAAAGGTAACAGATTTTAAAATTTTAAACATTACAGAAAGGTCTGCCTTGGGACATCAGCCTGGTAAATAAAATTAATTAAAAATAAACCAAGGTCTTCCTTGGCCCATGATGTGTTTATGTTATATCAGAGGCAGAAATAGTTTTTAAAAGAAAAAGTGCACACTTGCATGTGCGTCTGCTCAACAGATAGACCAGAACAGCAGAAAGACCAGAGTTACGGCGTGAGGCACCGTTAGTGTGTGGATTCTGAGTGAGAAAAATCTCCCAGTTAAAAGTGTATCCTTTGTGAAACCAAATGGCTCACGGTCGCAGCGCCAGGCAAGTTGTAGGCACATCTCGAGTCCTCAGGGTCAGAGCATCTAAAGCAGGACTTTGTGTCTGCAGGGTACCTGGCACAACATGCCCTGGTCCCCACCTTAGAATCGTAGATAACCTATGCTTAATACAAATAAAAAAATATACAGACCTATCACAGTTATCAGTTCACCATGGTCTACTCCTCAGCTTGAAATAGTTTGGGGGTGTCTGTTTAGTTGGTAGTGACTGACCCATAATTGCTCTGACATTTGGCTCTTTTATTCACAGTGCAGGAGTGGAAAAGAACCAAGAGCATGTAAGTGACTTAAAGACATCCTGGCCTCCCTCGGACTGAGGCACACGGAGAAGCTTGCACAATTTCTGGATGGAGTGAGCCTTCCAGTCGCCAGGACTACCAGTGTGACATTATCAAAAACACTGAAGTCACAGGGAAAAAAAAAAAGGAGGAAAAAAGTCCTGCCACTGCCAGCATTACCAATCGAGCAATAATATTTATGAAATGAAAATTTTCTATGGCAGTTGGTGTTTTATTAAATTAATATATATTCCTTAATACTATTTTCCATATTATCTCTCGAAAAATAATTTTGCTGCAATAATGAAATACTACACATCCACAGTTTATAGAAATTCCTACTCCCTGCTCTAGCTTGACAATGGATCAAATCGCCCGAGTAAGGGAAGTAACAGCTCCTTGGTCACTGTCCCGGGTGGTTGTATAAACCACTTGCCAGGAGTCCTGTTTAAACTGCTTCTGTAGCTGATTTTAGGCTTTTGTCCTGTTGAAAGGTTTCTTTGAAAGCCTTGAATCTGCAACAAGAAATTGTCCCTGACTTATATTAAACAAATTTTGTTTTTTTTAATTTTCACACTCAAAAATACCTGCTGGCCATCTCCACGTAAGCCACTTGGACTGATTACAACAGGCCCAGCACCATCCTGGCCAGCCAAAACCTGCTCACCTTGCGGCTTCCATCTCCGTCAGACTGGGACAAAAGCATTTTCTTCCCCGTTCACTTGCAGTCAGTCCCTGGAAACCCCGAGTGCTGCCTCCTGAGCGAGGTGTCAGCCCGCCCTGACCAGGAGCTGCCCTACACCCAACACTTGCCCACGGAGGGGCGTGAGGCTGCCGGTTCAGCCGGCATGAGGCTGGCGGTGAGGTTCATCGCTCAGCCAGGGGATGAGGGAGGATGGGGGGAGGCTTGTCCTAAGGAGAATGTGGGTTATAAACCGTGACAAATCTCAGCTTAAAAGAAAATCATTCTTTCTTAACTTTTCATGTAGAAAAGGAAAAAACATACACAAAAAAGAGTGTAAAAATGTTCCTCCCTGCCATTGAAACCTGGGCACTCTGACGTGGGCTATTCTACTGGCCACCAAACCCCTTTTGCTTTGGGTAGGAGTCCCTGGGAGGATGCAGAAAGTGAGACTTGGAGCGGGGTTGCTCACATCACTCCCTGAATACTTGTGGAAATGAAGGTATGTGGAGAATCCCATCCACGTGGGGTGTATTTCACAACTCTCAAAAGCCTTGCTGTATACACAATGGAGATGAACAGCATGCACCAGAAGAGTAGCGCACATGCCTTTACATCCATTCATCCATGCATCCATGCATCCATGCATGCATGCATGCATCCATCCATCGGGGGAAGCCTGTCCATGGTGCAGCAGCTGAGGAGGAGTTTCCAGGGGAGCCTGCGTAGCCTCTGTGTTTCCACAAGCTGTGTCCACGCAACAAAATGAAGTATAGCTTACAGAGTCACAGAATCACAGAATCACTAAGGTTGGAAAAGACCTTTAAGATCATCAAGTCCAACCATCAACCCAACACCACCATGCCCACTAAACCATGAAGTGCCACGTCATACATACGCCCAACAGAGCTGCGTACACCCTGGGTGGGTGTGGTGTACCTGCCACCTACCTCTGGTCTAGTATGAAATCTTGCACGGGCTAATTCGCCCTGCCAAGAAGCCCATCTTAGGATGCACCAGAGCATATTCTCACTTGAAAGACACAGAAACCGAAATGAACTGAAGGAAGATTTGTCTTTATGAGTACAGCTCCCAGGACAGCAGGGCTTTTCCTCAGCTCTGTAGCACCAATAAAAAGGAATTACAGAAACTACATTACTAAAATTATCTTAGGCACATGCCTATTCCTGCAAGAACTATGAAAAGATTAAAACCAGCGCAGCTAGTAGCAGCTCTGTCTATCTCAGCTAAAGGGTTTGCCTAGCGATGAGAGACAGACACTGTCTGTGTAACTCCAGGAGAAGCCGAGCACCAGGGGCTGAAGGACCCCCAAGCTGCTGCGAGGCAGTCCTGGGGTGAGTGGTGGGGCAGAGGTGCCCTTACCAAAGCCCAGGGGGGCTCTGTGGGACAAGCTGCTGTGCCACCTCCCTTTTTTCCCTGGTTTTCTCTTCTTTCCACATTCTGCAAGGTCTCCTCTCTTGTTTCTACTTCCTCTCTGCCTCCTGCCAACGTAGTTCAGGAATTAGCAGAAGATGCTTTTTGGCCTCCTCGTCTTGACATTTAATTAGAAGACGCCGTCATTGGCTTTGCTTTCACTCTGCTGCCTGGCAGAGTAATTTGCGTTTCACAGGCAATTCTCAGGCCTTGTTGAACATCTTCTACCCCAAGCGCGCGGCACGGAGAGTCACGCGGGACGGCTTGGCGGCGGCTGCTGTGGCACAGCCAGAGCCAGCAGCTGAAGGAACACCTGAAAAGTCTACAGGATGGTTAAAAGTTAACGAAAAAGGAAAAGTGCTGAACATGTGGTGGGCCTGGGCTGCCAAAGGTCAGCGCAGACGCAGCATCACGACGAGGTGGCACACAGAGAACAAGCCAAAGCCCTGAACTCCTCTCCGATGCAGAGTGATAAGAAGTTTCTAGCAGTTGTGCCGTCTGCACCCTTAGTTCCTAGTTACGTGTGTGCCCGAAGCACCGCTCGGCAGAGAACGTCGTTTTTGAATCCCCACCTCCCCTCGGAGCGGCGCGGCAGTGAGGCGGCGGTTTGGTTTCCACGCTCCTTCGCCGTCTGGCTTTGCCAGTGCTGCTGCCCAGAGCAATAACTCGTACCGCATCCAGTGCCGAGTCACTGTTTTGGCTTTGTTGCATATTTGCATCACCAGCATCATAAGAAATCATCTGCTTTCAGAGGACCAGATAGCTTTGCAATGCCGTGCCCCTTAGCAGTGAGTTAATGATACGGCAACTCTGACGCACTCAGATGATGATCAGGAACACTTCCATAATGTATGAAGTAAAACAGATTTTTCAGGAACAGTTACCTTCTCAGTGGATGCTGAGTGCCAAGAGCTTTTCACATCTTTGCTACAATAGTACAGATTAAGTTGTACCATTTCAGATTGCTCTTGACTTCACTTTTGTCCATGCTTATTCTTAAGCCATGCTCATGGCTGAAACTTCCAACCTTCAGTAGTTACAAGGGAAAACTTCCAACTTTTGATCTACACAAGCTTTTCTTCAGGTCCACTCTTAAATTGATCCTGAATTATTAAAATTACTCGTGGGCCAGGAAGAATCAGTGCATTGGTACGGATGTGTCAAATACACCCTTTGTGGTAGGCGTGTACGTGTGTTCAGCCGGCACCCAGCACAGGGCAGTTTCTCATCAGAGAAAGTGGATCTTCACTAGAAGTGAATGAAAATGCAGCAAAGTACACATCAAATCCCAAAAGACATTCATCGTTGGGAAAGTAATATAGGAACAGAATGATGAAAAGAAGAATGATGTCTGTATTTTTTGCTGCCTGTTCACATGAGGGTTTTTTTGGTCTAGTTCACTTCAAGAGCTGCAGTCACCTGGCAGAGCTGAAATGCAAATGCAATTAAAACGTCAGCCTTGGAATTTGTTTTGGCTAGAGAACTACAGAAATAGGAAGATATGATAATTGTACAATTCGCAGGCTCAAGGCACTTGAATGGAATTATCTCTGGATAAAATGAAGTAAATTGCTTGAAAGAAATAATTCATTGAAATAACTAATTAAATGGGCTGCATCTTCAAAAAAAAAAAAAAAGTGGTATCAGAATCTGCTCTCTTCTCTATAAAACATCTGCCTGTTTAATGGAATTTGCAGTACCGTGGTGGGTTGACCCTGGCTGGATGCCAGGTCCCCACCACAGCCGCTCTATCACTCCCTGCCTCCTTGACTGGCCGGGGGGGAGAAAATATAACGAAAGGCTTGTGGGGCAAGAAAAGGACAGTGAGAAATCAGTCACCAATTACTGCCACGGGCAAAACAGGCTCGACTTGGGGAAATTAGTTTGATTTATTGCCAATCAAATCAGAGTAGGGGAATGAGAACTAAAACCAAATCTTAAAACACCTTCCCCCCACACCTCTATTTTCTTCTGGGCTCAACTTCACTCCTGATTTTCTCTCCTTCCTCTCCCAGAGCGGCGCAGGGGGACGGGGAATGGGGGTTGTGGTCAGTTCATCACACCTTGCCTCTGCCGCTCCTTTGTCCTCAGGGGAGGACTCCTCACACTCTGCCCCTGCTCCAGCCTGGGGTCCCTCCCACGGGAGACAGTCCTCCACGGACTGCTCCAACCCGAGTCCTTTCCACAGGCTGCAGTTCTTCACGAACTGCTCCAGCCTGGGTCCCCCCACGGGTGCCGTCCTTCAGGAACAGGCTGCTCCAGCCTGGGTCCCCTCAGGGGTCACAAGTCCTGCCAGCAAACCTGCTCCAGCCTGGGCTCCTCTCTCCATGGGGCCACAGGTTTACAGAAGAAAAATCTGTCTCTATATATATCTGCTGTACACACAAAAGCTGCATTACAGAAGGTAATTAACCAAGCTTGCTCAACACTTTAATTTCTATTCTCCAGAAATTCTGAGAAAGCCTTAGCCCAGAAAAGTCATAATTTTGAGTAATTCACTTGGAAACCATTATATGGGCCCTGAAAGGGTAATTTTTCAAGCTATTAAAACTGCTTTCCTGAAGAGCCTTCCAAAATTTCATCATGTGCCCAGCACTAGCATCCCACAGGTGAGCCCAGCTGCAATCTCGACATTCTTTACAACGTGAGCTAAAGGACAACATGCAGCAGCCCGTGACCATCTTCAATTTGAGTAAGAAATGGAGAAATGGGCTCTGCCTCTGGTTCCCAAGACCCTTCCCAGCAGGGGAAGGACTCTGGGGTTCCACGTCAAGGCATGGCAATGATTTGTCTAGGAGGCACAGACACCCCTGCCCATTTCCCTCACATTCTTTGCCTCCCTTCTCCAAACCATGCTTGCCCCACTTGCGGCTTGTGCTTTAGTTGTTTGTACCAGGTTTCTCTGCTTTTGGTACCAGCAGTCCCAGCTCCATCCTTTCAAACTCCCCTCCATTCCCAGTTGTAGCCTCCTTGCCTGGCTGTTCCTCATCGCTTCTTGGGCAACCAACCCTAATCCCATCGTATCATGCCCCTATTCTCCTCCCACTCCCGCCGTTGTGCCATCCTCCTCCCCTTGCTTCAGTTCTCACTCACCTGCTCGTTCTTCCTGCATCTTTGTAAATTAAAGTATAGCAGATTTAAGACAGACCTAACTTGGTTTGTCTGATTAAAACCAGAGTGAAAAGTGATGTAAAGAGTCTGAATAAAGTTAATCTTGGACTAATGGCTGTATTCATCATACAGAAGAGAGAGCATTGGGCAGGGAGGAGAAATAGCTTGGTCCACAACTTGGACTTGCAGAAGGTGCAGAGATCCAGCCAAGGAGTTTCAAATACTCTGGCGCATCATGTTCACTGTGCTCTGCTACTGTGAATCACCACAAACTGCACAGCATAAGATTTTATGTACCAACTGTGGGCGTTCAGTCAATTTTAATTGTATTTCATGTTGTGACAAGCCTTTGGAAAGACACATTGTTCTGATGTAAATGTTTTCTTTCATTGTCACCTTTCCCATCTATTCAAGATCAAAGCAAATTGTAGAAAAATAGAGCCTGAAGAACAGAACGGCTGAAGCAGATCATTGTACAGCTCCTGTCAGCTCAAAGGAAAGAACAACAAAATCAAGCGGCAGCAATGCCTTTCCCCGCCACGATGCAGACGGATGCTGCGGTTACCCTACGGGCAGACCCAGGGCAGAAGCAAGCTGGACTGGGAATCACACCACACGCTGCAGGAACACACTGGTCTTTGCAGGGATGGCTGGGTTTAATCTGAATCCACTCCCTGCTTGATAAATTAAATTGAGTACAGTTTGGTCTATGGCCATTCTCTCTGCTCATGGGTTGGCTTTGAATTAAGAAAGAGCCAAGGCTCCCGTTCAGGTAATGCAGCTGCCCACCAACTACCCCTCAAATCCAGGTTAGACTGCAGGGATCACCCTTCCTTTCTGTGCTGATTCACCACCTGGCATCGCAGGCTTCTGGCCATAACCTCAAACACTAATAAAACGACGACGCCTGCAACACATTTCTTGTTCTGAAAGGACAAAAAACCCATCTGGAAACTGCAGATACATCAAGTTTATTAAGAAAGGAAAAGATGATCCTTTTAATGCTATTAGTACTATTGGCCTGTAATCTCGTGATGCAGGTTGGATATTATGGAGTTTCAGATTTAATATTCTGCCCAGAGGATGATATAAAAGCCACTATTGATTTCCACTCCCTGTAAGCAGGCTTCATCTCTATCTAAATTAAAGATTCTTTAATGTATTTCACAATATAGATTAGTTGTCATTCAGGCGTCGATCTATTCTTATACCAGCAGGGTGACTTATTGGCAAGTTCCAGACAATAACGCAGCCAGTGAAAGCTGGTTAGGCCTTTGCACATTAGCACCTGCATCTACAGACACATCATCAAACAGACTAAGGAGAATTTGGGATGGATTTCTTATGAGAAAAGGAGTGATGTACACAGCAACGCTGCAAAAAGCATCACTCACCGTCATTGTCCCAGGGGAAAAATCATCCCCCTTCTTTTCACCAGAGGAGGACGGGGGAAGATGCCAACATCTTCTATCCTTCAGACACGTGGAGAAGTTCCAGAAGAGACAAAGCGAAGCAGCAGCATAAACACACTAACGTCTTCCACACAACAGCCCCGCTGGCTTCGCCCCGGCAGCACGCCCGGGGAGCAGGGAAGGTTGGCACTGCCAACAGCTCGCCCCGTAGCGCAGCGAGGCTGTCTGCTACGTGCTCTTCCCTTAGTGACCAGGAAACGTTTGCTTTCTCCTCTTCGGGGTGATGGTGGAGGCAGCGGCGGGACCCGCATCACCAGTCACTGTGCTTTGGGAGGGGAAAGCTTAGCCTCATCTTGAATGTTCTTGTTCACACACTGGAAAAATATCTTACTGGAGGCACCAGGGACTGGATCAAGCCCCAGGCAGCGTGGTCTGACCTCAGAGCTGACCTTGCTGCGAGCAGGACATTGTACCAGAGACCTCCTGAGGCCCCCTCCTGCCTGAATTATCCTGTGAAAGAGCAGAGGAAGACTTTCTACTGAGACCCATTTCCACCACACAAAGGGGCACTGGAGTCTAAGAACAGAACATTAGCTCTTGCTGCTGAACATACTTCCCTTCTTGGCTAGGAGATGGACTCCTGATTACCTCCCCATCCCAACCTGTCCATGCTCACAAAAGAAAGGGGAAAAATTGAGGTCTGCCAACACTTCACTCTGCCCCTCCAGTCCTTTTCTAAAAGGCAACCACAGAACTCTCTCCTCCTCCTTGAAAAATAGCCCCATCAAACCCAACAAGGCCCTCAGGTTATTTCTGACTAGGCTGCTGATGGGCATTAGAAAACCTCACAGCATGGTGGAACTCAAAGCGCATCTCCCAGGCAAAGCTGGAGAGCAACAACCAAGGTCTTCTGGTTTCATCTCAGGGTCAGCTACAGCCATCAGAAGTCTGATGATGAAATCTGCTGTGCAAGTGCGGTCTGTACAACGAACATTTTTTTAATTAGTGATTTTTATTACTGTGTAACTGAGAAGCAGAACAGCACGTCCACTGCCAGCCATACATAGTCTTCCCTATAGAAAGAGGTACTTAAAACCATTTTTAACTCAAGCATTGGGTTTACAGCAACACAGTTGGTGAGCAGAGACGGTCAACGTCCCTAGGGCTCAAGCACACAACTGAAGGCAAAGGGCACAAACCGACACACAGGAGGTGTCCTCTGAACATCAGGGAACATTCTTCTACTGTGAGGGTGAGCAAGCACTGGCACAGGTTGACCAGAGAGGCTGTGGAGTCTCCATCCTTGGAGATACTCAAAAGCCATCTGGACATAGTCCTGGGCAAGCTGCTCTGAGTGCCCCTGCTCGAGCAGGGGGTTGGACCAGATGACCTCCAAAGGTCCCTACCCACCTCAACCCTTCTGTGATTTTGTGAACGAAAAGCTTAAAACATCCCACATTAAGCTACTGCAATTCCCCCCCACTCCCCCAACTCCCCTGGAGAATCTTCATTTGTGCAAAGCCCCATCACCTCACAACTCGGGCAGGCTCAGAGGACTTGTGGGGACATTTACAGGCTGGAGCTCAGCAGAGGTGCAGTAACTTCCTCAGCGGTCATATCTTGACGCTTCAGTGCTTTTAGCTTCATGGCGGTTTTACATTTCAGAGCATCTCTGCCTTGTTCCAACTTCGCCAAGGACTGAGGGACTCTGAGGCCCCAGAAGTCAGCGCGGCCGCACGTGCGCTGAGATTTTGCTGTACACTCGCTTTTACCCCAGCACCACTCAGGTACTGAGAGAGGAACAAACAGTTGAAATCGTCTACAGAGGGTGGTTCCCAGGGTCTTTGCCCTCCTGGAACTGTCAAATTAGTAGAGCAGAGCTCACACTACATCACATCTTAATAGCCGAGTTTCTCTTCTTTCAGAATGCTTCTCCACATGGGGCAGTGCCTCACAGAAAACACATTTCTCGGGGGGAAGAAGGTGGAGACCTTATTTTATCAAGATGATCAGCAATCTTAAAGACACTGATATCTCGCCAAGTTATGTAGGAATATTTGCTCTGTGGTTGTATAGAAAAATAAAAGCATTCAGTGTTTGGGGAAGTGAAATGCATCAATCTCGGTATCTTCAACTTGTTCATCCTCTGTCTGGGTTCTCACACAGCTAAATTTTAATTAGAATAAACTCTTATGATTGCCCCATTTGCCCACTGGAGGTCAGTATCTTTCTACAGAAATACAGTCCCTCTTATCTGGTGTTTGCAGGGGACAGAAATCTTACAGCAGCACCTCATTTTCCTGTCACAGGATTTTAAAGAGCTTTGGGTAAAAGACGACAGAAGCCTCGTACAGGTCCATTGCTGCCAAAGGAAGACCTCCCCTCCCATGCCCCTTCTCAGTCAAGCTAAGGTTTTAATAAGGTCACATGAAGAATTGAAGGAACCTTGAATTTATTGCCTTTCCAGATACTAAGCAGGCTCGAACATGGTGAAGGCTGCGGCATTGTAGGAGCCAAATGCCTTGCTCCTCTCTCAGGTAAAACAGCATCTAGTTGGGCAGGGAATTACTAACCAATGAATAAACATGTTCAAACATTTCCATGCTTCCTGCGGTACCTGGCCTTGTATTTTAATCAAATACAGAAGTGTAATTGCCAGCTGATAGATTTTTACTATCTAGTTATTCCTACTTGGCTTGTTTGCCAGGACGAGCTCCAGCGAAGGCGCCTGTTTAGGCTGCTAGAGACACCCTGCGTAGGCGATGTGCTGCGCTACGCTGCTTTCAGCAACGCTCCCTCACCAGCGATGCTTCTTCAGCAGCTGCCAACGCCTTGCCAGACATTCAGCGCCTCAGAGGTACGGGCATTTGCCCCTCCCAAGCTGAGCAATACATGATGTTGAAGGATGACAACAGTAGTGGACAGAAGTGGCTGAGTGTGGAGGGGAAGGGTAAAGAGCCGTGAAGACAGAGCTGTTTGGCAGTCACGTGTAGATCACGGCCACCGTTTAGGCACTGCCCATCCCGGTATTTTAGTTTGGATCAGAAATGCTTTTGAAGCAAATCTCCTGCTTGTTCCCACTTGCAGTGCTTTAATTCCCGTCATGGAGCAGCACATGAATTCGGTTCCTCCCAGACCCAGCTCCACGCAAGACCGGCTCTCGCTGCTGCAGCAGCGGGCGGTCAGTTCGCATGAAGCAGAGCCCCGAAATCTGGCTAGTGCCGACCAGCATCCCCTGCTCGCTGGCTGCCAGACTCACTCCCTTTGAGGTCTACTTTGGAGTCACACGGACATGGTCTGACCTAGTTGACATCAGGGCTGCTTAGGCTGCGGTTTCACTTATTTCCAGTAAAGGACTTGTCATCCGTAAATCCCAAGACAAGTCCAGTGGAAGGAAAGCAACATTATCGGGGACCCTCCTTGCCCCATCTCTCTAGTTTGGGCACCAAATGGAAAAACCGAGGTATTAAGTCTGATGAGGTGAGACGTTCCCCATGCCACACAGGGGAAAGACCTGGAACTTTCAAGTTCTACATTATTTTCTTTAACTTCTGTGCTAAGAATTAATGGGGCCTCCAATAACTTCAGTTCTGTCCTGCCAAGACCACTGATGTTCTCAGAGGGAAACTTTGCTCTTTCCATCCCACTACTACTCTATTTCTTTCCACATATGCTTCCTGAGCCAACAAATTTTTCTACATCCTTTCTACAGCACTGGGATCCCTGTTAGCATTTGAACAGATGGGTGAGAATAAATGGTTGCTCCCCAAAACCCAGAGAGAAGCAATACCTGCAGCAGGCTGGTAATTAGAACCACAGAATCATTTTGGTTGGAAAAGACCTTTAAGAACATCAAGCCCAACCGTAAACCCGACACTGCCAAGTCCCACTAAACCATGTCCCTAAGCACCACATCTATACATGTAGACGTGTACGTACACATATACAATCATGGCAATTGCGCAAAGCTCACACTTGGAAGCCTTAAACAGAGCTGCACTTTAGAACTATGCTTTACCCACATATTCCTGAAATACCCTACCACCCTGAACATCCCTGTTTTGCTTTCTGGGGAGAAAACATTCCCAGTTCATTAGACTCCTTTTAATAATTCTTGTATTCATGAATTTTAGAGAGAGACCTATTTACTGCTTAAATGTCAACGTAAGTCTATTTATCCTAATCAGGTATCGAGGCCAGCAGCACTGCCAGTGCCGTTTGTACTCTCATGTCTCATCTGATCGGTGAAGGAAATAAAAGCTGAAGCAGGCAGATGGCTGAATCGAAGAGAAAGGTCATTACACACTGCAGCTGATAAAGTGAAAAGAATAAAATAGATAAAGTGATCTTCAGGGAGAAGGTGAAAACTTAGCCTCACCATCCAGAGAGTGTTTCTGTACGGAGATAAAACAAATAAAGAGAAGTATCATCGATTAATCACTGAAATATCTTCTCCTATTGTTTAGCACAGGAAAAATCCTGGCCTAAAGATCTCTGTTTTCCCACCTCCCATTTAAGAGACAGAAGAATGCCACAATCTGTGGTATTACTCTCCCCATTTAAGCCAGGCATCCTGTACTTAAATGCTTTTTCCCTGGTAACACAGTAAGTAAGAAGCAATGTTACAGCTAGACAACTCCCGTATCTCTTATCTCAAGTAATTCTAGTTGTTAACAGCTGCCTCACAATTCAGTATATTTTAACTAGGTTTGAAAATCCCTAAAGTGGGGATTTATTCTCTCTTTGCCAAAGTACAAAGTAAATCTATCATGCCATATAAATAATTCATATAAATTCTAGAAACATAGCAAGGAATATAGGTCAGGAGGGGCACCACAGGAAAGGGATGGAGCATCCTTTACTTAAGCATGTGGTAGATCTAAAGTCAGTTTCCTAGGTAGACTACGTCAACCTAAAGAATGAAGATAGCTTTTAAATAATTTAAAAATCAAAAGGTGACTTGACAGTCCCTGGGGGTTTTGAAGAGAATACAGAGGATGAACAAAAATGAGAGAACTAGTTTTTTTCAAATAAGAATTTGATAGAAGGCAGTTGGGTACTAGGCAGCTTGTCTTGCTTATCTTTCTTAAAAGATTCATGAAATGGTTTTCAACAGTTATGGCAAATCAGTGACTGGTTACTGGGAGGAACGACGAGCCAGCAGCATCCAGGTATTTTAAAGTAAACTCCAAATGCCCCTGGGAACCGTTGACATTCACAAATAATCAAGATCCGGGTATGTCAGTATTTCAATGTACACACTGAAACACAGCGCTGCACTTTATTACAATACTCTAATGTTCTCTTATCACAATCAGGTTAAATATTTGGATGAACTTACACGAGAGAACTTCACAGCAATCCAAAAAGTTCACAAACTGCAGTAAGCAAAACTTCTAAGCCTTTGTTAATGCCATAAACAGAAATCACATAGAAATAAATTTATGAGGAAGCTTTTACAGTCTAGAAAGTGTTACTGTGGTAGTTGTTCTAAGAATATGAAAGAAAATAAAATCCTTCCTCAAATACAGAAACAACATTCACAACATAATGTCAATCAGAAGCAGTCTAGCCAGCTGCCTGAAGGCACCCTAAGAAAAAAGTTTTAGGAAGTATGCTAAATTCAGAAGGAAACCCAAACAGAACAGACAAACGAACCAATCCAGGTGTAGCTGAAAACACCACAAAACCAGACCAGATGTAATGAACACACACAAATCTGAAAGAACAAGCCAAGCAAAGTTAAGGTGAGGTCTCACATGGCTGGAATGAGAAGTAACTTTGGAAATATTCAAGCTTCATCACTCAGCTAAGCCTGTGTTAAACAACTCTGCTACTACCATCATCCTCCATGGAGGAAGGCCCCGTACCTGGAAGCGACACACCTTCTAACACCCACTGTTACCAGCACAGTCACAGAACAAGAATCTATTCAAGGGAAAGAAACCATGGCCAAAGCAACCACACCGGAAGATCTGCTGATGTAGTGAACAGGAAAATCCTTGGCTGGTAACATGCAAACTGCCTATTAACCAGAAGGAAGAAACTCGAGAGAAGGATGCAGCGGGACCGGCTGCAGGTGAAAATCAGCGTTGGGCTATTGACGTCAGGAGAGAAAAGGTGGTTTTACAACGGCCGGGGACTGCGTCCAGTTTGTGAAGGGTGACAAGCAATGGGCACCAGCCATTCTGCAAGTCAGAAAAAAGTAACTGGTAAGGGACTAGAAAGTTAAATGTGCTAGAGAAATAGAACATTAACAGTAGGATTGCTCAGTAAAGTGAGTAAGGAATGCACCAGCTTGATTTTCAAGAAAAACTGAAAAAGATGCGTTCTGCCATCTCCTTCAGTGTAGTTGGTAGGACTCCTGTTTAGGGTTCCTCTCAAAGACAGGTGGGACAGACTGCCCAATATTACCTGGCATCAGGGTAGCTGTCAGGTTTCCGTGTTAGCAGTTGAATATGCCGAGTGACTCGGAAAGACAACACATCTAAGACAAGCTGTTGAGACATCTCGGAAACAGCTGTCCTCAGCTCTAATCTCCAAAGCACTCTGCATGTGACCTCCCACCAAGGGAAAAGCGCGAAGTACTCCCTGCTCTGGCTAATCAGATAAGAACTTCTCTATTTATCTGCAGCAGTAAGAATTAATCTCCAAAGAAACTACTATATTTAGCTAAGAATCTCTTAAGGGCTACTTGTTTTTCTTATGCAGCTGAAAAAAGTCCAGGCTAGCACAAACATACAAGACTGTTTTCCACATGTAGGAGCACACACCTATGTCATCTGGATGAGAACATGTTTCTCCAGAGACACCTACAGCACATGAGAAACCACTCTTTGCCTCCAGCTATTACTAGAAAAATAAAAATATGAAAACTCTTCTCCTTGTTTGTACTTAAAAGGACTTTTTTTCCCCCCCAGTGCTTCCACTCTTTCTATTCATCTCTAATGAAAGACGATGGTTGACTGGAAACGTGCAGTCCTTCCAGAGCTCCCACACTTCCTTAAAGTCCAAGGGGATTGGGAAGGTTGTTCAGTGCCAAACTCAAGTCACTCCTGACTATTTTGTGGCAGACGGCAGGGCCTGAGAGATCAGGCAGGGATCATAATTTATTTTCATTCCCCATACAGCACTGAGCACGCTGACAATGCTTAAGTACGTGAATACAGAGCTGCCTCAAGATGCTAAAAATCCTTGGACTTCTGTGTTTGTGCATTTGTGCATGTATGTATGCGCTGGTAGCAGTAATACCTCAAACTCGGACTCAATTAACAGCTCCGGCTCACTGCCACCCCACCAGGGCAAGAAACTTTCCCCAAAGCAGACTACAGCAGGTTGGATTTGTTTGGCTGGTTTTTCAGGAGGAAAAAGGGTAATGTACCTTAAAAAAAAAAAAAAAAATCATTGTCAAAGCCATCTTTGGAGAAGCTGTTCTAATATTTATTTTACTCTGCTGCTAGGAAATAGTACCTCAGCTCAAGATTGAATTCGTGCAACTTCAGCTTCCAGCCACAAGATTCTAATGAAGTTTTCATTATCATCAGGTTTATCCTCAGTTCAGTTTACAGTGAGATTTTAAACATTTTGAGAAATTACACATTTGCTGTATCCTCAGGTGTGTTGTTTCAAGTGGAAGTGAACACTGCTTCATTATTAAAACAATGCCCAGCACATGACAGATAACATACCTGTAAAATACACCACAAGAACCAATTTCCCAAAAAGTCGTTTCCCTTCCTCCCAACTCCATTTGCATACCTCAAATGAGCTCAATTTTGAACTTGTTTTGAACATCATGCACCTATCAAAGATTTTTTTTCTTTTTCATGCAGTTCATCCTAGTACAGAGAAATATGAAATATCTAAAAATCCAACTGATATCAGTTTAGTCACATGGAAATATTCTTTAACACTCAAAAGACAACCATAAAAGCTATGGAGGCCGGTATGCCGGGTGATCGTCAGTCCTAACTCAAACCCCAACTGATAAATGGACAAGCAGCAGGGGATCCCCTGTCCTCTTGCTGCCAGGCCGAAGGAGAGGACCTGAGAGATGAGGGGAAATGGAAGCAGGTCCCTCCTCGGAGAGGTCGGCGAATCCCCTCCCGGCCTCCCTCACCGTCCCAGCTGCCCTTACACAACAGGTATGGGGCTCTGGAACGTGAGGGACAGGAACATGAGGACCCTGACGAAGGTCCGTCCAAGGGGGTGCCTAGGGTGAGTCAACCAGCCCCACACATCAAGATGTCCTCTGTTAAGAAAAAAAGGAGGGTAATTGTCATAGGCGACTCCCTTCTGAGGGGTACGGAGGGCCCAATATGTCGACCGGACCCAACTCACAGGGAAGTCTGCTGCCTCCCCGGGGCCTGGGTGAGAGACGTCACCAGGAAACTCCCTGGTCTGGTTCGGCCCACTGATTACTACCCACTGTTGGTCATGCAGGTTGGCAGCGACGAGGTTGCACTAAGAAGCCCAAAGGCAGTCAAAAAAAACTTGAGAGCACTGGGGCAACTGGTCGATGGAGCGGGAGCACAGGTAGTGTTTTCATCAATCCCTTCAGTGACAGGGAAGAACGCTGAAAGGAAGAGGAAAGCACACCTGATCAACACGTGGCTTAGGGGCTGGTGCCGTCGTCATAATTTTGGGTTTTTTGACCACGGGGCGCTTTACGCGGCACCGTGCCTCCTTGCAGCAGAGGGAGTG
>NW_010543705.1:0-28975 GCF_000687285.1 Phaethon lepturus
CGGCGGCGCAGGCCGGTCGCCTCCGGGGCCTTCTCCCTTCCCGCACCCCGGTGCGGGCGAGGGTCGCCGCTGCTTCGTTAACAGCAGAGTACTGTGCTGTAATTAGCAGTCTCAGATTAGGATTTAAGCCTTCTGGCTGGTGGGATGAAAGAGCTAAACTCATTTAGGCATTCCGCTTGTTCGTACAGATTGGCCTACCCAGGCCTCTGTGCGCTTGCCTGGTGGGTCTGCGGGGTGACAGGCTGGGGTGAGCTCCCTCAGCCCGAGGTGGGTTCAGGGAAACCTTTCTGCTGTCCCTTCCATAGCAGCAGTAGTCATTTGTTCACAGTTATCTTTTAAAACCACGAGGGACTGGTTTAGGGCTAACCGCAAGAGGTGGGTACCGGTCCTGTTTCATTTCTTTAATGTCCTCACAAACTGAGGAAAAAGTTGGGTGGCAGCCCCCTGAAGTTGGGTTTGTTGAACCATTTGAAGGGTGTCACAAACATACCTTCCTCTGGCATTCGGCCTGGTAGAACCCGAGTTCAAATTAATGCATGTGGCATCTCAGTGTTGGGGCAAGATGCAGAAAGGGAGTCTGTGAATTAAAGGGTTAGAGGGTTGCGGTTTTGTTTGATTTGTTAGTTTGTTTTGTTTTGTTTTTTCTTGAAAGGAGGGTAGAAAGACTGGAAACATCTAACAGTGTACCAAGTCCTCTGTGCTGTCTTTGAGTCCCTTAAGCAATTATTACTAATTTTTTTCAAACTGTTACGTTACTGTTTTGGGGCTAGTCTTCATTGCTATGGGTTATGCCGATTTTCATATTATAACATTGTTGCATTTTCCTTTTCATAAGGATCGTTTACTATCTGTTGAATAACAAAATTGCAGGGTCTGGAAGCAGAATGTAACTGTTCTTAATTGAAGGATACATAGTAAAAGCTACACAAAATGAGAAACAAGTCCACTTTCTGTAGCCTTCTGAGATAACAGTCATAATCCTGTCTACTGAAATTCAGTATTGTTTTAATAAAGGATAAGAGAGAATCTGGCTTTGGATCAGGCAGAACTTCATTAGACCAGGAGAAATATTGCATGCCATCAAATGTCAATTTATATTCTATTATAAAAAGGTCTGTGTAAAGTGTTAGTTGTGCTACCTTCATCTGTAATGTATATGTTTCTCCCATTGGTCCCTGAGTGAGGAAGCATGGGAATTATAATTGCCAGCTGTCATTTGTTCGCTAGGGCAAGAGCTGCCTCTTTGCTGAAAACAAAGGTCTGACATAGGTTATTGTCTGAAATTGTTATTCATTATTTAGTTTACCTACTTACAACAAAATACTTCCTGACTGCTTTTAAGATTGTGGGTGTCAGCAGAGCGGAGCTTTCTGTTCCAAGTGCTCCTGGTACCGTAGTGCTAGGTCAGAGAAGTGAGAAGGCCTGTAGCTTGCTTTATCTTTGCAGGAGTCTAATACACCTTCACTGAGACATGCTTCTGTGGGAAGATGCGTAGGAACCTATGTGTGGGAGAGGGAGTAACAAAATAGTTGTTAGAAAACATGCTGTGAGTTGAGGCTGTGCCATGTCATTGTCTCAGGATTTCAGAAAGGCGCTTTGGGCTCAGCGGGCAGAGGTCCAGACTGCAGCCTGTCCGTCCTGCAGATTGTGTCTGAAGTAGAAGGGGGGAGGTGACAAAAGAGCAATGGGTGATAGCAGGGAGGAATTTAAGAAGATAACAAGACATTGTTGTTTAGTATGAATGGCAGTACACACTGGGGTCCTAATGAGCCTGCTGGAGGCTTTTAGATATTGGTTTGTCTACTCTTATTTTTATGCATAGGACATTGATGTGTTATTTAGAATATGCTCGGAGGAAAGTTGTTGTATATGAGTCTCTGGTCTCCTATTGCAGTTTTGGAGTAGGCAACTTGGCAAATTTGAGTTGTTACTGTAGGAGCCACAGCTACACCACAGAGAAAGCTATCCTTTCTCTGTCTATCAGAACAAGACTGAAATGTGTTTAAAAAACTGTATCTACTGGATTATGGGAAAAAAACCCACCCTACTTAAACTTGTCTCAAAGCTGGCAGGTGCATGTGGTTCGTTCAGTGCTTGTTATGAGTCACTCCTGATTCTCAGTGAGTACCTGGTGTTTGTTCATTCCCTGTCTCTTTTTATTTTGAACATCAAAGTGAGCACCACCCTGATTGCTGGCTGGTACGGATTCTAAGTAAGGCTTTTAGCTGCCCTAGAATTGGTTTTCAGGCCTGTTCAAGAATTTTGCCTCTGGCAGTATTGTTAGAGGTACTATTGCCATGAGTAAGTAGCATAAGAAGTTGGTGATCTTGGCTAAAAAACTGTAACAAGTTTCACATCAAATCACCCCAACTGTAGTGATTCACATTACTTTTGCTGTCTTTTCTGTGTCGCTATCTGTAGCTGCAGAGCGGGCTCTAAAAAAACGCACCAGTTATTTGCTTGACAGTCCTTGGTTTGTTCTAAGAAACTATTGTTAGGTATTAAAACTGAGGAGACATTGCTGATGACAATGATTTCTAAATTTGCATCTTCATGTGCTGTGTGGTAATCCAGACAAGAGAAATGAGCAGATTTACAAATTCATACGACATGGTTTTAATGTGATTCTAATGATATACTTTTCTCATAATTCACTGAGAGCCAATGGTATTAGCTGTAGGGTTCCACAGCTTGAAAACAATTTGCTTGAAAACTTAATACTGTTCACACTAGGTGTTTGCCATGAAAAATCCTATTGTCATTCGGCACAAAGAATTGAAACTTATGCATAAAGCTGCACTTTACACTTTGAACAACAACAACAAAAAAAATCCAGTTTGAATGAATTTTAAATACGTACACCCTTGTCCTTCAAACTTAAAAGATCAAATCTTCTTTTGCAGTCTAAAGTCAGTGAGTGAAACCCTGTGTTCATTACATTTAATGCAGCATTGTCCTTGATTTCAGTTAAATGGGAATTTTCAGGTAAAGGGTTTTCTTTCACAAATTTATATGAAAATCTGATCCTTACTTACAGAGTTCCAAAGAACTTTCTAAATGAGGCAAGTCAAGTAACACTTCCTCCTTGAAAACAGGGGTTAGATGAAAGAATGGGTAATGATATAATCTCTTGATTTTAAACTCCCTATGGATTCTTAATGGATTAGTGATACCCCTGTAAGATTTTAAAATAGCTAGGACATGCTTCTTTCTTTGTACCAGAAATATTTTAATATTGTATGCTTTCAGTCAATAATTTGATTATCTATTTAATTATCTCTGTAATGATTCAGTCTATTAGGAAGGCCATAATATATGTCCCACATCTGAGTCTCGAAAGAGACAATCGGTTTCTTTTCTGCATGAGGTATTAGCACAAGTTTCTTAGAAGCTGTATTTGTTCGGCACTTTGCTTCCTTGTGGTTTTGACCACAACTTTAGTCTGAGAGGTACAGAGCATGAAAGTGTGTGTAGGATGTGGCAATTTGCCCTACCAACTTGCTAAACTATTTGATGAGCAGCTTGTAGATTTTTAGATGTATTACTTATGTAAAGATTCAGCTTCTGTAGCTAAAAGAATTTCCAGAAGCAATAAGAAGATTATGTGTTCAGTTTTGTGGTTGTTATTTAAAACAGTATTTTAAGATTTAAACTCCCACTCATTTCACAGTTTGCTTTTTTATTAACCTACCCCCCACAATCCTCTCAGTAGTTGTTTTATTACCTTTATTTGGCTCAAGATGCCTGTTGCCTAACACAGAAGTGCTTTTCTTTGCTGACTCTTTGTGCCTTTAGAGGGGAAAAAAATTTATTGCTAAAGTAACCTTCAGTGGTTTTTTTTTTTTTTTTAATGTATGCTTATATTCATTCATTTAACCTTTTGAAAAATTGCAGTAGGAGCAGTTTACTTGCACAACTGTCCTTTTAAACCAGTCCATGTAAGCAACTCCGTATTCATTGTTTTCTGGAACACCCATAACTTTCTCAAGCTGTTATGATAATGGGAGATTTGAAAGCTCCTTTTTTCATTTGCTGCTTCTTGAAATCATGATTAAAAATGTTATTGGAGTTTACTTAGCTGAGGGATCTGCAAACTATTTTAATTTTGGATGGACGATTCAATTTTTTGGCCAAGTTTAACACTACTGGAATTCTCCTGAGGTGCAGGGATTTGTTGCAATGTCAGCAAATGTAAGGTGTATGTGCTTGATTTGAATTCAAGTCTGGCTGGGAATGAGTGGGAGATAGGACAAAAAGCGGGGAAGAAGACAGTACACCAGTGGGTCTGTGCTTTTGGATTTGGAGGACATGAAAAATGAAAATACGTAGTACCTGAGAGCTTGTCACTGGCACCAACCATACTTCACTGTGTACCTTGATATTAGGTTAGAGGTTTGAACTCATTCATTTTGGCAGCCTCTGGCTGAGGCAGCCATGAAGTTATTTGTTGGGTTCTCTGCAAGTAGTTCTGTGAGATTCTTTCCTAGTGTCTCTCACAGAGCCTGGAAACTGTATGACAGGGTGGGGTTTTTTTGTTGTTATTGTTTGGTTGTTTTAATTTATTTAACATAATTGCTTGTCCCTTAAGATGATGGTCGTTTTAAACAAGTAGTTCAACAGAAGTATTTATTGAAGCTCTGTAGAGCTCAGTGGAATTCCCCTCATCTGTGCAACCTGCTCATCTTGTTCTGGCTAATTTTGCAGCCTAGAAAGCTGAGGTCTTCCTTCTGCTCTGAGGATGCTGTTCACCTTGCTGAATCATAGGTTCTGGCCTCTCCCCAGGAGAACCCTGGTAATGGTGGTTCTGTCAGAGGGCAGAGCTGAAGAAGCAGCCCCTGGTGATATTGCCACAGGCCTGGGATCTCTACAGAATGCCTGCTATTGTGCAGGAGTGTAGCTTGCTTTCTTTTTTATTGTAACTTTTTTTCCCCATGTGTTTCTTGACAATGAGGAGCACTCATGATTTTCTTGGAGTTACTTGAGGTAGGGATCCTTAGCTTCTGGGAGGTGTACTAATCTCAGCAGCAATTTCTCTGCATTTGTTCACCCAGCACCGGTTACTCCAGTACAAAGAGGACAGAGCAAAGTCGGGTTGATTCAGTGAGGTTATGGAAAGAAGGACATTTCTGGCTAGTACTTAACAGCTTGGTTTTTGGTTTGTTTTTTTGGTGGTGGTTTGTTTGGGTTTTGTTTTTTTTTTTTTTAGCTTTTGGCACTGTATAATCAGGAACATTTCCCTTATCAGTTATATTATACTATGTTAGTTAAATGTAAAATCTAAATATTTAGACATAGTCTTTTTTGATTAACATTATCTTTAGACAGTAAACCTAGGGGAATTACTATTTAAGGCTAGTCCAAAAACGTCATACCTGTTCTTATGTAAATTAGGCAAACAAAAAATAACAAAATTCAGAACTGTACATTCTGCAATCACATTGACTGGATTTTCTATTCATTTGTGTCTTCTGGGGGAGTTTGGGAAAGAAAAGAGCTTATCACAGGAACTGCAGGTTGTTATAAGCCGCAGCCTGTTGGTTAGCCGGAGGAGGGGGCTTGTAGGAACCTGCCAAAAGAGCTTATGTTAAAACTGTAAAGTGACTCTTCTGAATATTTGCTCACAGTAACAGATCAAGCCTTTGTGACCCTTGCTACCGATGATGTGTACTGTCAAGGTGCTCTGGTTCTTGGACAGTCATTGAGGAACCATACAACATCTAGAAAATTGGCAGTGCTAATTACACCAGAGGTTTCCAGTGGGATGAGGTAAGGATTCATGTATTTTTGGAGGCTGATAATATGGAAAAATAAACAACAGCATGAAAGATGTTAATAGGTTTCCTGTGGATTTCACAGCATTATGTCTAGAAGTTCCCCCTTGGCTAGAGATTTCTGGGAGGAATCACAAATAACTTCCATGATAAGATCATAAGCCTAAGAAGAATTCACTTGCAGAAGTAGAGCTTGTGGCTGGAAGTTGTCTTAAGTCCATAATTGGGAACATAAGCTGAAAGTTTGGGAACTAAGATTTTTATGTCTTGCTTTTGAGCCGAAATAAAGGCACTACACTTCCCCATTCCCCACCAAGTCATTCTATTTAAGAAAGAGCAAGATACATAACCACGTGACATCAGAACTCTCCAAAAACCTTAGGGGCTCAGTTTCAGATGCTTAATCTTAAAATATTGGTGCATGGCTATCATGATAAGAGGTTGATTTATTTTTGCTTCTTTTTTTTAATCACTTCCTAATTTGGGTTGTGATTTTACAGACATAACAGAATTTAGTGTACGGAAATGTCATTAGGTATGTTGAACTCAAGCCCTGTTATTTAGAGGACTGTGTTGCTTGTTAACAGTAACACTCTGGCTTAGGAAGTCTGCAAGCTCCTGATTTCTGTATGCCATGTGAAAGTATTTCCAATGCATCTGGCTCAAGAAACATACCTTCCATTTTTTTGCTGTGATTAGATGTACAGAAATCTGTTTTTACAGGTTTTTTGAAGTATGGATTTTGTCAGAACGCTGTAACCTTCCTGAGGGAATGCTTTATACATTTGACACCTGGGTGGATACTAAGTCCATCAGTTTTTCCATTCTCATTCAGCAGGGGGAAAAAACCTTTGTATTTTTTAATCAAGGATAGCATTTAAAAAACAGTACATCACTGAACTATGCTTCTGAAAATCTGTACCTACTCTTAATTCTTTCCCAGGTTAACTCCTGACCCTTGAAGATCAGTCATGCAACAGCTAATTATTCTGAAATCTAGATAATCAACACAGGCTTTTCTTTTTCTGTGTTTGTATGACATCCAGGACTCAGTAGTTAGTAGTGTAATGTAAATAGATAAGCTGTGTTTAAAAGACTTTTTTCTTTTGTCTTGAAGGAAAATTACCTACTTTGGTATCACCTCTAAAATTCCCATGAAAGATACGCATAGAAAAAAAAGTCTTCCTGAAAGTGTTTTTTGAGGCGATTTGTAGTAGTGAGCAAGTATATATGGCCTGTTTTAAAAGGCGCAGTTCTGAATCTGCATTTATTTGGGCATAATAGGCGCAAATGACTGTGCTGACAGCACATGCCACATCATGTGCACTGCACAGGGAACACGATATGGTGCTGTTCTTCAGAGACAATTGTGCAGAATGAAAGTTGATTTAACTTCTGTTGGTGTTTCTATAGGAGATTAAGTAACTAAAATAAGGATTGGTTTCTCTTCCATACTGCATCTGTTGCTTTTGAGATGTGGTTGTCCCATAATGGAAGAGGTGATGGTTTATGGCCTGATTGATAGCTGTCATTTCAGCAGACTCTTTATAAGGACTTTTTGCTTTTGTCTTCTCATTCTAACCAATCAATCCAGCCTTTGCTATTGTCACAATAAGTGTGGTGTTGTATGTCACTGTTTTCATGCCAGAAGTGAACTCTGACAAACCTCTCTGAATTCTCTTCTTTCTCTCCACTGCTTGTTATGGTAGGTCTGTCCTCCGCAGCGTGTTTGATGAAGTCATCGAGGTGGATGCACTTGACAGTGCTGACTCAGTCCGTTTGGCTCTGATGCAGAGGCCGGAACTAGGTGTAACCTTCACTAAACTTCGCTGTTGGACTCTTACTCATTATAGCAAATGTGTCTTCATGGATGCAGACACTTTGGTGAGTAGAGTGGGAGCCATGGAAATGTTTGTGTCTGTCTTAAAGAGCTACTCTGAGTGTGGGATGCTTCCTCGTCAGGCAGCCTACAAGGCCTGTGAAGTGACCAGATTTATCACTGGTGACAAGGTCGCAGGAGCTGCAGCTGGCATGTTTTGGCAATGCTCACAGTTTTGCCAGCTGCAGAGAAATAAATTCTGTTTTGAGAGTAGCCTCAGGACAGTCCTCAAAAGATATAACAAACTCGCTCTATGCTAATGGTTTTCTGACAGATGGTTAAAATAGGTCTCTCTCATATAATCTTGTTTGGACTTATTCTGGTCAGGAAGGCAGGCCACTTTTAAAATGGGGGGGGGGGGGGGGGGGCCCAGAAACATGAATTACTTCTAAAAAACAAAAAAAGAAAAAAAAAAAAAAAGAGTCGTAGAGATTAAAATGACCATAATTTTGGCAAGGATAATCATGTCAGCCTTCCCCTGCACTTACATGGCTCACTTTGGAAGACTGGGATGCACTTCAATTTAATAGGATTGTATTTGAATTAGAAACCAAATTAAGTTATTCTTCTCAGGGGTGAGGGGGAGAGGCTTAAGATTTCTTGCTTTGCATTAAAGTTAAAGGAGGAAGGCAAATTTTGTTTTTGTTTTAAATTGAATGGAGTAATTTTTCTCCTAAAAAGATTTTCTTCTCTTGCTTTTCACAGTGGCTTGGTTGTGGGTGGGTTCCAGACTTTCAGCTACTGCACAGCTGTCTTTCCACCAACTTTAAAAGTGATCTGGGCCTTAATCTGATTGATTTTCCCCACTTCCTTGTGAAGCTTAAAAACCAAACCAAAGCAATGCAAACCTTTGAGTTTAACTTACAGTAGAAAATTGTTAACAAGAGACAGTTTTTCTGCTACCCTTTTAGTCAGTCTGTTGCTAACTCAAATTATTTGGATGGTCAGCTTTCATTCAGCTCTGTTGCAGTTACTGAGAATAATGGACTATGGGAAGGTGAGCTAGGAAAGAAGGAAATTGTGCGTTTTCATGGTATGTTATAATATTTAAAGGGACTTTCTGGAAAGTCTCTGAGGTTCATGAAATAATTTCAGAGGCCTTGTGCTTTTATCAGAGAAATTGATATTGTGGAGAACCACAGTTAAAGTTTCCTTATTATATTAAAAGTAGAGGTTCTGACCCCCAGCATATTTTGCATTGCCACTGCTTTTATGCTATGGAAGCTATATACTTGCCCAAACTATCAATTTACTCCATTGGTACTGATTTAGCAACTCATGTTCTAGAAAAACATTTGCTCTAACAAATTTTTTTTTCCTACCGTCTCTAAGGTGCTTTGCAATGTTGATGAATTGTTTGATCGAGAAGAGTTTTCAGCAGCTCCTGATTGTGGCTGGCCTGACTGCTTTAATAGTGGCGTATTTGTGTTCCGACCTTCTTTGAAAACTTACAACTTACTACTCCGGTTCGCTGCTGAACATGGCAGCTTCGATGGTAAGGGGCAAGGCATAAGGGATGAAGTGCAAGACATTAGATTCCTTTTCAGCAAGCTGTTTTTCCATAGCTTCCGTGCTATCTGGCAGAATAGAAGAAGGCAGGAGTTGTCTGGGCTTTAGGTAATTGTGCCCCCACAAAAATTGAAGGTGCAGACCTTTGCCTCTTACACTGTACTTAAGACCCATTGACCTATTGTGGACTGTGCTTCCCAGAAAAGGGCAATGAAGGGACATTGTGTCTGAGTCTTGCTCAGTAAGTTTTAATTTTGCTGTCTGGTTTAGGAAAGAGAAATACATCTGATCTTCAGTCTTCTGCTCTGAGGGAGACCAAAACCCTTTCCTACTCCTTTCTTCATATATTACAATAGGACTCCATTTACATTGAACTTGCATCGGAGTGGATCAGGTATTATGTGCTTGTACCTGTTCACGTGGCCATATTGTCAAGTCCAAGTTGCAGTCCCATGAACACACCAGTCTCACTCCCATCCTTGGATGTGAAATTTTTACATAAATTTGAGTGTATGCACAATTATGGTAATACTGTTTTATACGTTCTTTAGGGGGTGATCAAGGCTTGTTGAATAGCTTCTTCAGCAATTGGGCAACAGCAGATATTGGCAAACACTTACCTTTCCTCTATAACTTAAGCAGCAGCGCTGTATACACCTATGTTCCTGCTTTCAATCAGTAAGTAGTGACACTTCTGACTGACTGTAAACCTCTGTAGTTTGTTAACAAACATTTCATTATAAGAGAGAATAATAATGACGTAGTCTGTTGACTATAAATTACAGTAGTCAGAAAAGGTGTTATCTAAAAATGATGCAGTATGAATGTCTTGCATCTGGACATAGAAAGTCCCAGAGTTGGCTACTCTATCTCATATATTGTTTCAGAGAAGTTTTTATCATATTTGCAAAAAATGTAGAATACTTTAGCATTAGGTTCTGACAGCTTTACGGTGAAAGCTGTTCCCTTCTTTTCCAGTCAGTTCTATGGGAAACAGTTGTGTGGGTTTTTTGTTCTTGTTTTTTTAAACCATTTCTTGGGTTCTTCCATGAAACTAAATTTGTGCTAGTAATTATATGACTTCAGACAATGCAGTTAGAGAAACTTTTCTGGCAGAAGGCAAGTTGGATTTAAGGTGTCAGGAATTGCTGCTCCAGCTGCACAAAACGCTCTTACTGGAAGGTTGTCTTAGGATGATGTATTTATTAGTAATTTTTAATATGGGATCAGTAATAACCAATTTTGTTGAGTCATTGTTTGAAGTGGTATTTATTTGTTTGTGAACAGAGTATGCAGGAGGGCTGGAAATGGTACTGCATGAGCCTGTCACTTTTTCTTCATGAACTTTTCTACTAGAATCAGTAGCTGGAAAGAAATGGCAATGCAGCCTTTTGTTTTCTGAATGCTAAATAAGACACCTTAAACTAATAAAATAGAAAAAATATTAATATATATACTCATACTGAATGTGTTGCTGTTGCAAAATATTGACATTGCCTCACCAGTGAGAGTAAGCATGTTTCTTTAGCAGTTTATATAGGCTAACAAAGAAAACATATAGACCTGTATGTTTAATCTCTACAGTTTTGGTAGAGATGCCAAAGTTGTCCACTTCTTGGGAGCAACAAAGCCCTGGAACTACAAATACAACCTTCAAACAAAGAGAGTTATGCAGGATGGCACCACCTCTGGATCTTTTCATCAGCTGTCATTTCTTGCCCTCTGGTGGAATATATACAGTGCCAGTATATTGCCTTTGTTAGAAAAACTTCAAAAGGTGGAGGAATCAGAATCTGAAGAATGCAAGGTAACTAATAAGGAGTTAGTGGGGAATATGCTGGAATCACAAGAAAAACTCTGAAAATTATGTGTTTGCTAGAGCAAGGAATTACCTGGGAGAAATCTGTTGATCAGTAGGAGCAGTGATTGCTTCTAAAAACATCTAAACTAGCAGTTTAAGAAGCATTTTTAGTACTACTGGCATTGCCAAGATTTCCCCCAACCCCCTTCTTAATTGATGAAGAGTTTGTATGGGAGTGTATGTGTATAGATTCTGCAAATTAAAAACAAAGTATAATACAAATCAGTCAGAGAAGGTGATAATCTGTCTATGAAACAGACTGTTGACTTTTTGAAGCTAAATTGATGTAGACCATCAAAATGGCCCTTGAACTATAGTAAAAGGTACCTTTTCAGAACTGCATTGTAACTTGTTTTATGAGGGTCATAGCAAATAGATCAGAGGACATTTAGGATGCTATATTCAGTACTTGTATGTCACCAAGCATTTACTGAGCTTTTTATGCTTTCCTCCCCCCTCCCCCCTTCAAAGGAAGTGCAGCAATTTATGGCTTCCATGAATAGAATAAAAATAATCTGTTGATAAATAGATGATTTCTTGGATACCAGCAGCATAAAGTAATGACTAGGAGAAATAAAATTTTAAATTTTCTATCCAGATATGACATTACTTCTATGCTTATGTAAATGTTTTCTTAATATATTTTTAATATTAAACCATTAGCATGATTGAACTAATTGCATAGTGTCATAAGATCAGTTGGACAATTACCATCAAAGCCCAGAGAGTACTTTGGTTTGTTAACCTCAAGACAAATTGGAAAGTAGAGGAAGGAATGGGTAGTTTTTGATCTCATACTTTAACATGTTTTAATTTTTAAGAAATTATGCGGTAAAGGTATATTTCAGCTACAGTAACATGAAGGTGGAAATACCTGTTAATTTACCTCCTGATGGTACTGGCATATTCATGAGTGCAAAAATATAAATTGTAATATGCTCTGAATCTGGACCACAAACTTTCTTGAATTTATTAACTTACTCCTTTAATGCTGAAATCCCTGTAAGGAAGTGAAACTGTTGTAAATAAGATATTGATCTCCTGCAAAATTGTATTTCAGTGGTGAGATGTTCTTTTTTTTGTTAGCACACTTTCAATGGAGTTGAAATTACACTGAAAAAGGTCAGTCCTTATGTGGCCAATTCGCTGCAAATGTCTGTGCTTCCAGAGCAGACATATGAAATATATCCCACAGCATGTTCACCTGAGGAACTCGCTTTCAAAGCAGTAAGTATGTTGTATATTACTAGATGCAGTAACAAAGTAAAATGGTATACTAAAATGAGTGTTTTTTTTAATTATGCTTCTGATCTGAGAGATTATCTCTTCTTCTGTTTAGCTGTAGCTATTGAACTTTCTTGCTAGCATCAGAAATAGCCTGAAGAGTATTTGTTTCCTTTAATCTTTAGTCATGCATGCATGATGTGTCTGGAGGTTGAAAGAGTTTTCATTGAATTTTATAGAGATTGTTTATTTAAAGTTGTTAAGTCTTAATAAAGTGTAATATAAAGAAATTCTGTTACTGAAGTAAACTTTTGAATATTAATACTCTTGTCAATTAATATATTTAAAACTAGAATCCTTTCTATCACTCCTTTGTAGAAATTACTATTTTTTTTTTCCCCAAAATGTTCCCCAAATTTCTGTGTTTTGGGCAACAAGGAGTGTCATAACATAATTCACTAATCAGCATTGTAGGGGTCCTAGTTCTTTTGTCACTCTTCTTGTATTTGTGTGTTTGTATTTGGGTGTTTCTGTTGCACTGACTCCCTTATTTTATGCAGGAATTAAGTTGGACATAATAGCACAATGTTTCTGCAAGTGTAAATCATTACTTCTTGCATGATAAACCATGCTACAGCAAGGTACAACTGGGAGAAAATTAAATTATTGTTCTAACTATCTGTTATTGTAACTTGTGCACTACTCTCTAGTAAGATGAGGACAGTTTTTATGATGTTCAGTGCTTCATCTCTTTAGACTATAGTTCCTCCATAAAGTAAAACTGTAGTCTTCCTTCTTTTCTTTTTCACCCTGACTACGGAGGGTCTGAAGGAAAATTGCAAACCTTCCAGCTCTATAACATAGGAATAATTTATTTGCAAAGGGTGTGTTACCTTGGGTGCCTCATGCATCTGACTCCATTGGAAATTCTCAAATCAAATACATATTTTCAAGATGTTTCTTTGGGGTAAAAAAATCATAATGTTCGCTTACAGTAGTGTCATTCAAATTTAAATTTATTTTTTTATTACTAGGATTGGTTTATCAGAAGATCGTATTAATTACCAATTAATAGCCTGATTCCCTTCTTTCTTAGGAACACCATCATTCCACATTTTGTTTGTTGTCTTCGGTAGTGGGATTGTTTTGGGTTTTGTGGAAGAGATTTTAGAATGGGGTCTGTCTAGTCATTTATGTTTTGATATTTGACAAAGGCAAATATCTGGGGCAGTATTTTTTTGGTAATCTATTTTACCTCTGTTTTGGAATTCATTGTTCTGTTCTCATTCTATACATATAAAAAGCTCATGAGTTACAGGGCAAGCTATTATCCTAAATGAGATTTTCCCTCATTGAAGTTTGGCCTCGTGAATGGTAGGCATCTACTATAAGCTAGCTTTCCAGGCTGTTTCTGTAGTCACTGAAGAATGACAGCTACTCTTGAACCTATTTCAGGATGAGATCAGCTGCCCTCTGGAGGTACTTATCCTAGATTCATTATAGTAGGAGCTTAGATTCAATGCCATTTTGATAGCTAAAGCTGGGTGAGATGAATTTTGTCCTTGGTGATAATGTGTTTCGTTCATTTTCCTCCCAACCACTGGTTTCCCCTACCCCAAGACTGAAATTGATTGGTATTGTATGATAAGGAAACTGTAAAAAAAAATATTCACCTAATAAAACCTCAGTGGCTGTATTTTAGCAACCCGTGTGTGAAGTTGAACAAAGCGGTTCTAACGTCCATCTCTCTGAGCCTGACAGATCTTCAGAACAACTTGCATTTCAGGAAACCTCAGAACTGGTACATGTAGCTTTCTGCATTGTGTGTCTGTTTATAATTGTATGCATGTCTTTGCTGCCAACATTGTTTTGGGAAATCTCAACTAATTATGATGCAATGTGCAAATAAATGCTTTAATCTTTTAGCTGTGTAATTCCTTAGCTGCTTCCAGTACTGGGGTATGATCTCTTTCTAGTTTTCTTTTTAAAACTTCTAGTTTTTAAATGTATATTTTCCTGTGCTAGCTCCCAAGTAATAAACGCATGGTGTTAATTTTAGCTTTCCAATACTAATACAAGCAAAACTGTTTGGGTTTTTTTTTCTTGTTTTGTTTTGGTTTTTTTCTGTCCTGCTGCAGTGATGTTTCCAAGCAAGTGGAAAATGAATGTACAGTGAGCCAGGCATGGAGCCTAAGCTACTAGGTTTTCCTTAGTGATCTTGCACTGCATTTGTCTGTGGGCAGTGTGACAGCAGTGCCAGACTTGGCGCTAACGGGGTCACAGGGTGTCAAGGGTTCATATCTTGTAAGGTACACAACACAGCCATTTTCCTAGTGAGGCCTTTTGTATGACTGTGAAACATTCCCGTGAAAGACTGAGAAACAAAACCGTATGTGAAACTGCAGCTCCCATGCAGCCAGGGGTGTTTGGGCCCTAGCTATAAAATTCTTTATTTCTAAAAGCATGATGATTCCCGTCTTCTTGTTAGTGGCATTCAAAGCTGTTCATAAGGCTTGCCAATGGTAAAGAAAGGAATCTTCATGCATTACTGCAGTTACGTGTATACAAGGTCTGAAAATTAAACATCAAGTACTGTTGCATATTTGCATATGCAGGGAGCAAGTGTGCTCTTCAAAGTGTTTATTCATATTTAAAGTCATGTACAGAGTGGGACCCAGGTGGGGATACATATAGAGTGCTGCAGTTGCCTAAGCGTATCATGTCACGTTGACTGTTTGAAATACCTTACCTGATCTGCAGGTGCAAGCCTTGCGCAAGTTCTGTGCCTTATCTGCCCCAAATTGGCAGGTGTAATGGATATTCCAGGGCATTTAGGCGGTTTAAGCCACTGATTCCTGCCCATTAAGTTCTATTTTGAAACATTTTTATATTGAATTTGAGGGCTTCACTGGAAGGCCATTCTGGTTGATTTCCTTTTTGTTTATAAGATGACATGAGTTGTTTGCCTTGGACCCTCTTGGAGTAGTACTGAAAGCGGGTTTTCAGTAGCTGCCTTGATTAGTCCTTGTTATATTTCATCTATATTATTGGTTATAATAGTTAGGCTGTTCCAGTTTTACTTGCATTGGTCAATCATGGATGCAGTTTTTCTTTTGTGTGGTTGAAATTAACACTAATGTGCCTTGCATTGGTGCACCTATGATAATTTGATCTTGAACCAGGATTCACAATTTTGGACCATGATTCAAAATGAACTAGTTATCAGTGTAATGAATAGTGACAAACTTTTGAATTAATTTATATAGGTAATGTGTCTCACATCTGCTAAATAATACTGATCTCACTGGGGATCAGATAAAAAAAAAGACCAAAAATTCTAGGAACTTATGTTCACCTGAAAGCCTGTTGGAGACAAAATTTGCACAGATATATGGTTACACTTTATTGTAGGAGATACTATACTCTGAAGAGGATATATTTGTAATATTCTCCTTGTGGTGTTGCTGAGTATGCCAAGGTCTGAGTTAAGAAAGTAAAATAAATGTTTGATATGTTCAAAGATGCTATGACAAGCAGTAAAATCATGGGAAAATGAGATCACATTATCAAAACAAGAATGAATGTTTGAATACTGTTTGTTTTATTGTTTTACCTGGGACTGTACAAAGCAAAAGTTTGACATTTAAGGTTTAACTTCACAGCACTGAAATGAGAACAACCAAATGATTGTTTTCCCACTGTTCTGCTTCTTCCCACAGAACGAGGTCACACATTCTGTTTCAGAGCTGTCTATTCACTTCAAACCAGAAGAACCAAGTCCAGAAGATGAACGGAGAAAATGGGAGGAAGGGCGCATGGACTATATGGGGAAAGATGCTTTTGAACGTATCAAAAAGAAATTGGATGCATTTTTACATTAAGATGGAGTGTACTGTAATGGCCATCACAATCTGTTTTTTCTATAAACGCAACCCTTGGATACTTGGCTATCTTAATAGTTTATTTGACACCGAAGTTAAAGAGGTAGTTATGGATCCTCATATATTTTGGGGGAAGGTTAATGGATACAGACTCTTGTTTTTTAACTGTTAAGCGTGCCTCTTTTTTATCGTTATGTGTGTCTCATCTTCCCTGTTCTCCCATAGTGCCTTCTGAAGTATAATGAATGGTACCCTCTGAATCTGAACTCTGGTATTTATCACTCTTCCCTGCTCCTCCCCATAGCATTCTGCAGAAACAGTCATGTGAAACATCTTGGAAGTTGAGATTATTTCAAAAGTACTTTTAGAAGATGCTATAAAACTATTTAAATTGTTCTTGAAACCAAGTTAACACTTTCAAGGGCAACCATAGCGTAGAATTCAATATGAGAAAAAAGTGAGGAGATGAAATTCTGACCTCACAGGAGTCTGCAACAAAACTTTTTAATTTAAGTATACTTAGGATTAGAGGAAATTCAGACTTTGTCTGTGAACACTAGTGGATGTTTTCCCTATTTATACAAAGTTGCTCAGCTTCATCACCAGCGCGATGAAGAGTTGTGTAAAACTCCTAAGATAGACTGATAGTGTATGTTAAGCTTTTATATTGTTGCTATAGGATACTGTTGTTTTTTTAAACGCTGTTAGCTTTACTTTCATATTCAGAGTTGCATAGTCAGAGGAAGAAATGCTGACGCTATGGTGTAAACTTTCTGGTGCTTCATACCAATTTGTTTACAGTACCCCAAACTGCAGCTGACAAAGGCACTCTCGTTTAGCACAGTTGCCCCATATTGCAGGCAGTTTGAGTGCAACTGAAAACACAGTTGGCACTTGTTTTAGTAAACAGGCTCTTCTTTTGAACAATAGCTGTGTGTGGGAACTAATAAATCTGTGAGTGTAGTTCCAGAAGAATCTACTGATGAGATTTCATCATATTAAGTACACTTGTGGGGGACTGCTTTGGGAATTTGGGTATTTATATTTGACCAATCTCAGCAAGTTTGTCTTAACAAACAAGGAAAAAGAACCGCTTTGAAAGAAAGAAGCTTGACAGGCATGCTAATATGATAACAGATTTGACATGGTTACTCATAATGCCACTCAATATTAGAATAAGAATTCTGCAATGCTGATGCAGGACTTGAAATGTCTTAATATGTCACCAGTTTTGGTATGGACATACCTAATGATATAACTTGGGAATTCTGTTAAAAAAACAATGATGTAACGTTATGCATCAGAGGGATTGCCATAGACGCTAGTGGAGAAAATAGCCAGCGTTAGGAGGGAAGGAATTTTTGTTTCTTTTTCCTCCATCAAAAAGGATGGGGTGGGGGCAGAGAGGGGAGTAACTTGCACAAATTAGGAAAGCAGTGAAAGAATCAAAAGGTCCTTAAAGGAAGAAAAATTTTTTTTGAGTACTTTAGAATTACTTTCTAATATTGACAATAGTGGATTTGCTTTTACTTTTGTAGGGTATTTCTGATTTTACCTAGTTCTTTATTTCTCATTTGTTCTAAGCACTCTTAAAGTGGGAATCTCTTTGGTGGGTCTACTGAATTCTTCAAGCTTCTAGTTCAAGTTAGATATTTAGAGTCTCTGAAGTCAGAGAGAGAGAGATGTCCAGAAGATGATTCTTCTCAATTTCTGCATTGATCATAAAGGGACCCTCGAGAGCCTGCCTCGCCTGGGTATGTAACTTTCGCATGTTAACCCGGGTAGGTGCTTTCTACCTCTGGTTGTGTATGGCCCAGCACAGCACTATGCGGAGATTATAGCAGCTGCAGCGCACTCTTAGTCGTGTGGCATTTGATCTGCCGATTGTCCCTGTTTCTTAGTGAACTTGTGCACTTCTGAGGAAGTTCTCTGCTTTATAAGCATTACTGCTAATATAATTCAAACAGTTTTTGAAGACTATATAAAACCGTTGTCAACAATGTGAACTCATGCTTCATGCAGCTGCACTTTTTACAGTAACTACTAGATCTTACTGGGCACACTAATTAGACTATAGGAGAAAAATTATGTGAAATCAGTAACTGAAAGGTTTTAAAATAAGCATATGAACGTAGTAAAACGAGCTGTCATGGAATATATTTGGAAGTGCTAATATGTAAAATGATACTGTAGGTGGACTAGACAATGTTTTCTGAAGAAATGTAGTATATCAATGTCATGGAAATAAAATAGGAAATGGAAAGGACATATGAAGTCATGTGCTTATCATATGACGCAGGGTTACAGGTTGTTTATGTTGTGCCAGAGAGTATTATTGGTGACTGGTTACTTTAATATGTTTTTTTAACTTTATTAAACTGCTTTTGAGACATTAGCACTACCAGCTGAGCAGAATTAAAAGGTGCAAGTTACAGTTATTTCTACAGACATACATAATTATAAGCTTTAGGACCTCTTGAATTAGCACAACAGTAGTTGGCTTATTGCATTTCATGGAAAAGTATAGCTGTGGTTAAAACCCTGCCCAAGTTTTTTTATGTACTGTCTTCACATGAAAAATATTGAACTAGTTACAAGTAGTGTAGTGTCGTAGTGGATTCTAGCACAGTACTGTTGTCGTGAGGATGTGAGAAGTGAGAATCTTGTGAGGGAATCCAGAATTGGCAAGTGCTGTGCTTTGGGCAGCAGTCTTTGCTCTTACAGACATCGTTCTGAAATCTTGGGGCCACAAGCATGTCTGGGGGAGTGTTATGGGCAGCATGTTGCTGTGAACCACAGGGTTGAGGTTTGTTAAGTCAAAGCATGACTTGTAAAAAAAACCCAAAACCCACCAACCAAACAAAAAACCAAAAACCCCTACCAATCATCACCTAGAATTTCTTCCACGATAAAGTGTGGTATGGCCATGGGTATTTTTAGGGTAAAGAAAGTTAAGAAATTTAGGCATTTTGGTGGCACCATTCCTCCCTAAACAAGGCACGTTTTCACTTCGGCAATTTGGAAGGCGCTGTAGAATAATAAACTCAAATGAAATGTAAAGGAGAAAAAAGGCATAATAAAATGAGAACCACTGAAGATATTTTACCAGCTGGTCTCTGTGTGTGTGTGTGTGAGTGAGACTGAGAGTTTTGTCAGTATTGTTTAAACCCTAGTGACCTGAGAAGCAGCTGTAAGTATTTTGAAAGGCCAGACTATGACCTATTGCTGTGTGGCAGACCATATTTAAAGAGGACAGCTGGTGTTTAAAACAAAACATCCTGATTCTTCTTCTGTTATGTACTTAGAGTCATTCACAGCTAGACTTGGAGGGTAATTTTATTTGCCATACAACAATTTTATTGGGTGCTCCTCATGTATAAACAGGAGATAGTGTGGGTGTGCCACAAAGAAAATTCTTGAAAATTTTAGACATGTGGGTTAATGCACTTTCTTAGCCTACGGGAAAAGGATTTTGTTGTTCTTGAAATACTACTTTACTTACTGCCTGGTGCCTTGTGAGGACCTTTCCAGCTGGGTTGTTCTTGGGAAAGAAGAAGTTTTCTTTGTTTCTCTAGTTCAGTCAGCTCACATCAGTTGTTTTGTAAGGATGGTATTTGAAAAAATACTTAGTTGTTTGTTGGTTTTTTTTACCTTGATTCTTCTGTCCACTAACAGCAGCCTGGGTTAATAGCAGGTGGCTTTATACGTTTGCATGTCTTACTTGTTCAACAGAAACAGTTTGTTTGCTTTATTCCTTAATGGGTCTGATTCTGTTGTCTTGCTAAGCTAAACTGTTTTGGTTCTTATGACTTTGCAAATAACATGAGATGGGCCTGTTTTCTTAACTCACATCTCTAGTATCTTTACCTTTGTGTAAAGGTGTTTATGTCAGCCTATGGAAAAAATAGTTTATAGATTTGATTGCTTTTTTCCCCAGTTTTTCTTCATAATTTTCAGATTTTATTTATGTGTTGGGTTTGTTTTGTTTTTTGGTTTTTTTGGGTTTTTTTTAAATCAGCCCTATAAATGAGATGAAATGCACGGCAGTCAATTCTTAAATAGACTGTAAATAATACTAGTCATTGAAATAGTCTGCATTTTCAGTCTATTTGTTGCAAAATGCTTCAGCTGAAATTCTGTTCATCCTGAGTTGGCTGGCTCATAAATAATAGTTTCTTTGGTGCTGACAGTTAAAAGGAGAGATGCTCAAGCAATATGTTGCATCCTGGTACAAATTTTTAAACTTTTGTAATAACAGCATACCATAATTGCAGCAAAGGTAGTTAAAAAAATTACAATGATATATAATTTACTTCAAGACATTATAGAAACTGATTGTTAGAAGACTGGCAATGATATACTGTGAATACAGGGGGGAAAAAAAAAAATACAGTTGCAATCATTTTTCCTGAATATTAGTTTGCCTATTGTCAGAACCCTTTCAACTTCAAGAAACTAGAGGGGAAAAAAAATTAAAATTCCAAGACAACCAGGACTTGTGATTATTTTATTACTGTTCCTGCTTCAGGATGGCATGACGTTAAATGCCTTTGAAAAGTGTTTGTACAGTACCATAAAAGGGAACAGGGTTCTGAACCATGGTAAATATAGGTGATTTTCCTTTAGATGTGTAATATCAGAAACAGGTGATTTGTTTCATTTTAGAGAACTATGATTTTTCAAAGCCTTCTCATAGTATCAAATACTTGAAAAAAAACTGATTGCATGTGATGGGTGAGTACCTGTTTTATGTTTTGTTCAGTTTAAAGACTTACTTTTTAAACCTCCTTAAATTCTTTGTGTTTTCAAACCTTTTACTTAGAGCTTTTAGACAAGTGGCAGGACAGAAACCAGGGTCATTTGGAACCTGTAATATCCCCATTTATCTCTGAAATATGGAGTTGGATTTTTTTAAATTATTTTTCTTGTTTTCAAAATATTTTGGTAATGCAGTAGTACGGTAATTCAAAGAGAAACTAGGCTTTTAATAAATTTGATTTTTACAGAGCTGTTTAGATGTAACGTAACAATCAAAACATTCTACAAAAATCTGCCAATATATATTCACGCTATATATATGTGTGTGTGTGTGTATCTTAACCTACAGTCTAGTGGCGAGCGAAAGTTTTTTTTGATATTTACTCCTCCTTTTTGCTCATTTATGTAAATGCTTCTCAAATATGCTCAGAGTCCCCAGGAATTTCAAACTGGATAAACTTTGAGCTTAAATTGCTTTTCTCAGTTTATCTGTTATGCAATTATTTTACATCCTCAAATGATGGGATCTTGTGATCCATGCTCTGGCTTTCCCCTGGGTCTCACCACAGCGCAAAGTGACGTGTCTGATATTTAGACACGGTGAAGTGAGGTCTCTTAGAAGCTTATTGTCTCACTACTGCAAAATTTGAGGATTGCTTTCTTGAGTCAGTCTAATGTGGAGATTCCAAATGTCATTTAATAGTGATCAAACTTTTTAGATGGAAGTCATCTTCATACAACGTGAATGTCGAACATTTATACAGTTCAGCCACAGTTCTTTCACTAAAAAAAAAAAACACTTCATGTGTTATAGAGTAATGCTTCCCTCTCTATGGTTTCTATATTTAACCATGTGTTGGCACATTCTCCTGTGGTTAAGACTGGCTTTGAGATTTTCCAGTTGTCTCAGGTTTACCCAACAGGCCATTTTATGTGGTGCTTGCTTCTTTCTACAAAGGGAGAGAACATGAAAAAAGAAGGAAGGAATAATTTAGCTTTTATTCTTACATTCATATATTTTGCAAAAGATCATTATAAATGATTTTTCAAGCAACCCTCGGTAACTGACTTAAGAATTTATTTCTTTCAGTATTATACAGATGAAAGCAGTTTTTGTAACAGCTCTTTGCCTATTAATGCATTTTATGTGGAAGTGTGCACCAGGACAACTCTTAAGTGCAATGTTGGGTTCACCTGCTTTATGGGGAATATACATTTCCTAGGAGATCAGAACAATAGCTTGCGCAGAGCTTGCATGCTCTGGCTAGAGTGTATACAGACAATGAGGTCAGCAACTGATCTGCGGAAAACAGGTAAAAATCATTTACCCCTTTTCCCTGCTTACCACTGCCTCCTTGAAATTTGCATCTTCTAAGACACATTTAGCTTTAGACAGTGAAAGGAATATGGGACTGAAAATAGCCTGCTTAGGGCATTCTTTCTTCTCTCTCCCTCCCAATGGTTGTTTTCGGAGTGGCGTTGTACACTCTATTCAGTGATTTCCTGTTACTTGTTCCCCTTGCCGTCCATAGATCAAGTCTGTGTGCACCGTCTGCCCTCTTCCTCCCCCTCTGTGTGGGCAGAGCCCATTTCCCTGTGCCTGGTTGAGGTCTCTAACAGTTACTTGACAAAAAAACCCTGTTACTCTGTGCTGCCAGGCTCATTTCCTCCTGCTTCTGCCCAAAAAGCCACTCTGGCTTGCCACAGATGCCAGCCCAAGAAGAAATTACCTGTGTTTGGATGTCAGGAAAGCAGCAAATAAATTCATGTGAGTCCTTAGCATCTGAGTCCATATGGTGGTTTAACAAATTTACCTTTCAGAGGAGCGAGGTGTTGCACAAATGTTTAATGGCCTTGTGTGATAAACAGAGTGGATGGGTGGGGAGGGCAGTGAGGTGAACTGAGAGAAAGCTTGTGCTTATGCCTAATTGATGATGTAGATGTTGCTGAACTGACCGGCTTGACTCTAGAGAACAGCTTTTAGCTTTCTTCCCCACTGAGCAATAAAATTTCTCCTCCACCTCTGAATCAGCCAAACTGTCTTTAAAATGCATGGTCTTTTATGCTCCTTTCTTTCTGCCTGAATCCTGTGATTCTGCAGAATTCTGCATAAAATTCCTGCAGCTGCTCTGGTTTCAATCCCTGTCAGCCACAGAAAAATGTCAAATCTTCTGACAAGTTCTTAGCAATGCTGATGTGGATTTACATGCTATCAAGCAGTAAAAACAAATGTATTTTTAGATTCTTCTGTCAAGTCTGACATTGATGCGTCCTATCAGTCCATTATCAGATTAGTCCTTTGATTTACGTGGAATAATTTCCACATTACTTGCTTGGTGACCTTTTAGAGAAAGGTAAAAAAGGAATAACCTGAAGAAATGCCCAGTTGTCTTTTTGGAGACTTGCATTTGGTGCTATGTCATGGTCACAACCTGTGCTGTGCAGAGCAAAATAACAGCGACTTATTGCACCGGTGACACATACCACAGCATGGGTGTAAGTCAGGAGCTTGCTTGAAAACATGGTAAAAGGTGCATGGTGCAGGCACACACACTCTTTTGTCCTGAGGCCGGTGGAAGGGCTGAGACGGGCTGTTGCAGGTCAAGAGCAGACACAGCAGTGTACTGCTCTGGGATTATCAGCTGCCGTGGGCCTGCTTACCTCTTCCCGTTTCTAAAAGGCAAAAAATGGCACACAAACAACCTTGGTCGTGGACAAAGCTGTGTTGGCGTGGTTCTGCAAGGTGGTAGCTTTAGGGAAACAGGTCACCTGAAGCACCTGCTGTGCTGCTCTTGCAGTCCCTTGTTACTTCTAAAATCTTGGTGACATTTAGCTGTGTGGTGGGAGTGAATATACAGAGTTCAGAAAGGTTTTGAAGTTTGAATCTGAGGCTCTGGTACATGATCTACTTTTTTGGAAGCAGAAAATGCAGGAAAGTCCACTTAGAAATCGGATTTGACACAAAAACCTTGCAAGAGCATGGTTAGGATTACATATTGAGAGATGAATTTATTTAACCTGAGGGCAACAAGAGAGGATCAGATATTTTAATTCCTTCCCTTTCCCTAATGACTGTACAGAGTGCTGACACTTGTTTGGCTTGGAGAAGATGACCTGTATACTGAAGTGATTAGTATGTGCTGTGAATTTTTTTAACACCTTTTACTGAAAACCAAGTGCTGTTTCACAAAACAAAGCATGTTTTTCACGGGGCATAATAGCACTCTTATGGAATCAGGAGCATTATCACTCAAGTGGGACATGCAGCTTATGAATTGGTCTCGGTGAAATTTGGGACCTATCTTGTCAAGGCAGCTGGGTGATGATTTTCAATGCTCTTGCGAGTGAGATGACTTAACAACATGGAAAGTGTATGTCAGTAGGAGTTGTTGTGTTAGCATTTCAGAATAGTGAGGTACTTTGCCGAACTTGAGATGATAGCTTTAACTACCTAATTTTTAAAACAAACTTGTCAGTTTAGTTCTTCCTGGGAATTCTTGCATGATAGATAAATGAATGTACAGATCAGGCAAAAAATTGCTGTAAACTGACAGATGTTTATTTGTTAGAGGCCGATATATTTTGGTATGTTTCCAAATTAAATGTACAATTTTGCTTTTAAACATAGGACATTTTTTTTTCATTAAAACGATAAGGCCTGAATACTAATCCCCTCTTGGGCTCAGTCCTGTTGCCTTAACAAGCATATTACCTGTACAAACAGCTGCAATTAAAGTTTGCTCTCATCATTCATAATTTAGTTGAACTGAAAATCAGTAAAGAAAGAATTTTTTTTTCATTTATTTGGGTATGTGATCCAGAATTATGCACTTGAGGGATAGATTATAGAGGTGATCCATCGGTGGTATATGTTTGGAGCATTTTTAATTTTATTTAAACTACAGGCTTATTGAATTTTTGTGGGTAAGAAAAAAGGTTGAATAAAAAGCATCAATATTGTCCCTTATAGCTATTCCAGTGTAATTTGACCCACATCTCTGTATGACTGTAGTCATGCAAATGTGAAAACTATTACCTTTTTTTAAAGCTTAATTGTACTTTGATTTTGGTATTAAAGTATGCCATCTGTGTTGTTGTTTTCTTCATCACACCAACAGAACGGGAATGTGCCACAGCATGGCTGCAGCTGTGGCTTCCATATACTGTTGTAAGGAGACAGCTGCTGTGGGACTGGAGTCAGCGTCTTGTGATGCTCTTCCACAACTTCTCCTATTCTCGTAATAGTATCGAACAGGGGCTCAGTGGCCGCTGATAGAGGATTTGCCTCAGAAAGATCTTGCGAGAGATCAAACAGCAGTGGAGTGTCACGATGGGTTACACCACCCCCGAAACATGGGCAAATTCCTCTTCCGAAACAGGCCTCAGAGGCTTCTGGTTGGAACACTGGACTAGCATAATGAGCTTTCCATATGGTGCCACCTGTCACAGAAGAAGCACATTTGAGCAGCGTAATGGCACTAGGAGTCAGGGGATGGCTCTGAAAGACTGATTCACGTTTTAAGTGATCTGCTTTGTCATTCCTAGGGCACGCTTATGTCGTGGTTGTCACGTATGGGGAAAGGGTCTTCTGGGAGCTGGCAGGGATTCAGAATGGTTTTTGTGGCTCACGGACACACCTTGGCTCTGGATACGTGCAAGGCCACACGTGCTATGGGAATGGTTAGGTCTAATATTTTGGGTGCAGAGGGAGTCTCTGCCACTTTCTTGTGTCCCTTTAAAAGTCTATATGCCTCTTGGGGGTAAAAAAGGAGAGTGCAGCCCCAGATTTCTGGGTGCAAGTACTGGTAGGTGGTTCTTCTGTTGGCTCTGTACATCTCAGCAAAGAAGAGCACCTGGAGAGAAATTGATCACAGCTCATTTCCATGCTTATGTTCCAGCACACTTTCAAATAGGGTGGTAATTGCAGGCCACAAAACCAGTAAAATCTGGAGTCTTAGTTTTTAAGTTAACATGATGAAGGCAACTAGTTTGCAGCTTTAGAGTTTGTACTTTATCGAGCTCCTTTACTGACTGCGGGATAAGCTCAGGTCTGTAACTTGTCTTGAAGAAATGACAAATGACTAGGACTAAATCTGAATGCAGTTCAAGAGGAGGTTTTCCTTCCTCCACCCTCCTCCTCCTTCCCCTATTCCTCACCCTGTGTTTATAAAGCACTACACTGAACTCGGAGGCTAGTATGTGCCCAGCAAGAAGGCAGCAATTAGATACTATGTCTGAAAAAGGGAGAGGAGAAGAAAGGGGACATTCAACACTCAGAGACATTTCTGTAATGCATTGAGCACAAAGAGCTGACAACTGCTTTGTCCCTACATGGCATTTTCTTTTTGGTTAAATGGGATCAGCTGAACTGTCCCTTCTCTTGTCCCCAAGAGCTGTTCTTGATGAGTGGGAGTCTGCAGCTTTTTTCTTCTGTCTCCGTTGTGTCACTACGGCCAGAACATATTTGGTTAATAAATAAAATTTAAAAATTTCTTAAAAGGTGAGTGGGAACAAAGAACAGATATTAAGATTCAGGTAATATTCTAGCTTAAAACCTCCAATTGCTGGTTGCCTGGTTATGTATCTATTTATTTCCACCCCACAGTTCCCATGTCCTGCTAAGCTACGCTTCTGTACTTCTGTGGAGGCATGATGTCTCAATGGTTCTGAAATATTTTGGCACAATAAGTTTAGAAACATAGATTTTAGATATCTGCATTTCTGAAATTGTGAGAGAAAGGATGCATAAGGTGGATTACTTGAAGGAAAGGGGCTCACTTCAGACATGTATTCCTTAGCTCTGTTTGGGTGTGTGCTTTGCTGCTGGCTGGTATGTGCTTCAGGTCCTTCTACTTTTCCCTGTCCTGTGACTAAAAAAGCATTTGTCTCGTGACCAAATTGCAAGCACCCTTTGTCATATCGGGGTTCCCTGAGCATGGGATTTGGGTCTTACGTGTGTGGTCAGGTAGCACAGATGCTTGTTAGAAGGAGCTAAATAAGTACTCTCTGGGCCATATGCATTTTTCTGATTAGCTGGCTCTAGTGAAAGTGCTATTGTGATATTTCTAAAATAACTGTTTAATAGATAAATACAAGATGGACAGGTAGACTTACCTAGCTATATGTAGGAATTTGTGATCATTGCTCAGGAAAACCAAACTAAGTAGTCATTCCTTTCCATAAATGGTTGAACTGAACTCCTCATAATTTATACGCTGTAGGGCAGTTCAGAGAAGTGACTGTAGAGTGTCTGAGGAGAATTGTTCTGATTCTGCAAAATTTTAACATTCACTTTTCACAGCTGCAAACAATTACTGGAGTTGCAGAGTGGGAGAGAGCCAGGTCCTTGTTAGTTCATTCTGAAGGATACAGTGAGGCTGATTGTAATTAACCTGTGTTGGTGAGCTGAGTAGGCAGCTGGGTTACAGCAGGATAAAAGAAAAAAAAAAAAAAGCTGATAGAAATCAGGGCTGATGAAAGCAGTAAGGGTTTCAGTCATCTCCAAGAGGCAAAGAGGGATATGCAATTTGCTACTGAAGTAGCTCTGACAGAATTTGAAGGATGCGTGTGAATTTTAGGGCAACACATTAATATAAAGTCCAAGGGAAAGGAAACCTGCTTCTTCAATCCAAACATCTCTCAAACCCATCTGGTAACAATCAATCAGATTAACGGGCAGAAAGAAACAGACTGTCACTAATAAGCCTTATTGTGTTGTGGTAGAGGAAAGGACTCCAACATACAGACAAAGGATTCTTCTAGTTTCAGTGAAGGGCTTAATTGATGGGCTCTGCCTGGGTGACATCAAGACACAATGGCTTCCTATCTAGCCTGTCCAGCAGGTAGAAGTAAACAGACAATAAATATGTAATATGGATGCGATATATTTGTAAATGAGTTAAAACAGACTTTAGAAAGTCTGGTCAGAAGTAGTGGTAGTTGGAGCAAAGAACCAGAATTTCTGGCTTGGATGAAAGTTGAGCCCCACAGTGATATTTGACTAGCAGCCTTTCGTATGTGCAGAACGTTGCATTGTTTTCAACGCCTTTTCCATGAGCAGTTGTGTCTCAATGGGGAAAATGCAGAAAGGCATGCACAGGCACTCTAGCTATGTGTGTGGCTTCACAGGAACACAAAATCTACCTTGCATCCACATTTTATATCTGTGTTTACGTTATAGGTAGTGTGGCCTCTTAGAAACTGAGCTGTAGAGTTGAACCATTGTTGATGGCTTGACATCCACGCTGTGTTTGTCTGGTGGTGTTTTACTGGGGACTAACTCTTGTCTGGTCCCATCTACACAGCATTTTTTAGTTATTAGAGCATGTTAGGTATGATCCTGGAGCCTATTTCCCATTTTAGTTTAATCTAAACTAAAGGCATGATCTCAAAGCCCATTCCACAGTGCAAACCAAAGCACAATGCGTGGGCATGCTCAAGAGGGGTATGCTTCAAAAGCATCCTTCTGATCTAAACTAAAACTGTAACACAGAGAAACCTTACATTGCCTAGCAGAACAAGAGGGGAGAGGGAGGGGAGGAGAACAGCAGTCCTTCAATCTGAAAAGCGGTTCTTCAAACCCATCCCTTGATGGAGTATGTGTTTAGCTTTTCACTAGGGAAGTGCAGCGCTGACTTCTAGCAGGAATTTTCTCCAGGAGTTGCTGCAGTCAGAAGAAGCTTTCTCTGCCCAGAAACTTTCTCTGTCCAGAAAAAATATGCATTACAAATAAATGAAGAGAGATTTCTATGAATAGTGATGGCATTGCAGGTTTGACTTTCTGACTGCTGTTCTGCTTTAGGTAATGCGAACAGGTGAATGGGCTTGGGATTAGATGTGATCAAGCCTGGAGCTACTGACAGTTCTGGTGTGGGACTGGCTTGGCAGCAGTCTGTGTCAGGTGAACTGCTCCGTCACCTCTCTAGTGGCACCTCTAAGAGCTGTACTCTCATGGTCAGCCTCTAACTCCCGGGTCTGCCAAGTATTGGATATGGGGGGAGAGAGATTCAACTTGGCAACTCTTGTATTTCTGCCAAGTGTAGGCTGCTGTGGGCTCCACGCACTGCAGTGCAGTGCTGCCTGGGGCACAAGC